>NC_142043.1:24638816-24942797 GCF_982192425.1 Myodes glareolus | reverse complement strand
CTTTGCTGCTATATCTTGCTTTTGTGACAGTTTCATGTCTGCATTGGGGCAGCATCTGCTGGGCTGAGTGAGCCCTCATCTATTTCCATAGCAACATCAATCATGACTTTCTTTCTTTTTAGCCTCACTCAAAAATTCTCAACTGTGATCTACCCTCAAATTATGAGTTATGGAGAAGACCACCCTGGTATCACAGAGATACTCATCATCCAATTCTACTCCATCTATATTTTAAGAAAGAAATTAATGCCCCAAAGCCCTTTTCTTTATTAAAAAAATTCATAACACACATGAAAGATCATCAACTTATTCTACAATATTTATTTAGTACTACAGATTATCTTTATGGTATTTAGCTATTCTGACACCTTTGTGCTTATTTATACCCTTCAAAACTGTCAAAACGTAAAACAATTTTGGCATTTTTGTGGGTGAACTGGGATAATTGACTGGGTGTGCAACATACAGCAATCAAATCAGAGTAGTGAGCGCTTCCTTGGCATCACACAGCCACCAAAGCCATAAACTTTAAAACATGTTCTAGTTGTTTCCACAGTGGCATAGATCAGAAGAACTAGTGTTTTCCTTCTCTGCTTATAGAAAAGAGAAATTATTCCTGCTCTCTCACTGTGCTAATTTCTCCCATACCACCACTTTCTGGTCTTCCCAGTCTCTAGTGGTAACTATTCAGTTTTGTCTTTCCAGAAGTTTAACAGCTTAGTTTTTACAGACAAGAAAAATAAAACAGAAAATACAGCATATGTTTCTCTTCTGTCTGGCCTGATAGCATATAATGGGGAAGAGTTTCTTCATGAGGAGCAGTTTCCAAGAGTTACCAAGTATGTTAGTCTCAGTCACTGAACAAATTGACCCATTCTGTTCAAATTATTGAACCCCCAAGCATGTTCTCTGCACACAAGCAGTCTTTAAGATAGGCTAGATTCAAGGGACAAACAGACACAACATACCCTCCAGAAGCTTGATCACACTCAGGGAGACAATGATGGAATTATATGGATGGTGAGGCCCGTTGTTGACAATGTCTAGTCATCGGCATTTAGGAATTCCTTATTGCTGGACCTAACGTGCTTGTGCTTGCAGAAGCTCTACTTCTCCAATATGCCTTTGCCTTTGCAATGCGAGGCAACTTGATAATAAATTTCTTTGGCACATGAATAAGCAAAGATGAATGCTTACTATCTCACATATTCAAGAATCTTCAATGATCTCATAAATATATTAGTATTTCACAGACAAATATTTCAGGTTAAAAGACAGAATATTTACACTAATCCAGAAATTTTTTTAATATTTCTGCTGTGACTAAAATTGTATGTAAACCCAAAATACAGGTTAATTAATAAAACTCTATCCTCTCTTCTGGAAAAATACACATAAAAGTGAGATATAATATAAAAACATAGTTTCAGGTAAGATTATGTATATGGGTTTCATTTATTTTAAGTGTGTCACAGAGTGATTTCATTGCTTGTATTATGTTTGGCATTAATGAAAATTGTCTATGCACTACATTTATGTGTCAATGTCTCTTTTATGAAATTTATTGAGACAAAAAGAAGAGGGAAAATATTAACCCATCTCTTCTATTTACTCTAAATCACTCTATAAAATAACAGGGAGGTGGTTGAAGAAGGCAATTACAAGATTTAGTTTTCTCTCTGAGAAGCTCAAAGTACTTATCTGTTGTTCTTCACTTGATTTTATAAGATCCCCTAGAGAGTTATAGAAAACAGCTACTTCATAACAAGAGGAATTAATGCAGAACCACTGTAACATGAAGGCTGACTTGCTTGTTGGGGTTTCCGTACCACCCAGTACCCCACAGCCAGCAAATCCCAAAGAGAAATCACACACAGGACTCCATAAGGTTATAAACTGATTGGCCCATTAGGTCAGGCTTCTTGTTAACTCTTATAACTTATGTTACCCCATTATCCTTATCTACATTAGCCACATGGCTCCGTACCTTTCTCAGCTGGGCAAGTTACATGCTGCCTCTTCGGTGGTCTGCGCAGGAGTATGTAGGGAGCTTCCTGCTTCCCAGAATTTTCCCAGTCTCTTTGCTCCACCCCTACTTCCTGTCTAGCTTTCCCGCCTATACTGCCTGCCTGGCCAATCAGCGTTTTATTAAAATATGATTGACAGAATACAGACAATTCCCCACACCAAACCACCACATACTGCGATAACTAGAAGAACAGGATTATGATTCACAACCTCTGCGTTTATGAAATGGTCTTAGCCCAATAACTCAACCAGGTCTGATCTAGTGTTTGTGTAGCTGTCTCTTTGATGGGTTCCTGGTATAGATATGGTATAAATGACTAAACATTTTGCAAACCTCCTTCCTTGAAGTGAAAAAGAAAAGAAAAACACATTCAGTGTCAATTAGTTTTAATTATAGATAAACCCATCTTCACAATTCTCTCTGAGAGTGTGGGCATCACTGTCAACATGTCGAGGCACAAAGATCAGGCTAATCCATTTCAGGATTGACCCGAAAGCTTTTAATCCTTCTCGTAAATGACTTGGGTTATTTTCATTGTGCCTTTCAACACATTTTTTTGAGTCACTATATTTACCGTGAATATTCATCTGAAAAACTTTTATTTATGTTTTGTTGCTTTTGCTTTTCTTCTTAGTACTTTTATGTCATTCTTTTCTACTTACATATCATCATCTCCATCAACTCAATGTACGAAATCAATGTTCCATAAAACGTCACAATTGGTTACCTCTCTCACTTTTAAATTTAAGTTACATTTTTATCTATGTTTTTGATATATTAACACTTTTTAATGTACTGTTTCCTCTACCTTTGAATTTTTATTCAACCCTTATTTTTCTGATTTCTATCATTCTATCTCTTTTTAGCCTAGACATTAAAATTTTCAAAGAAAGAGTACATTGACTTACTTTATCTCAAGTTACAACTAACATAGGATGTTTGCTTATGTGTTCCTTGTTGTAGTGTTTAGAACCCAACCTAGGGCCTCACACATGTTAAGTATGTGCTCTACTGCTAGAATGATCCCAGTTCCAACATAAGCATCTATGGTGTGTGCAGTAAATAGACAATAAGGAAATTTTAATTTACCAGCTATCTTAAGTGAATTGAGACTAACCTAATGCTTAGAAAATCATCATTTTTTAAATTGATTTGTATCTATTAAGAACATGAAGTCAGAAAAATATGAATTCTTTTATTTTTAAAAGAAAACCAACAATATTTCTACAATTTTTAGAAAATATAATAACTTTTAACAGTAGCTTATTTTACACATATTATTGTTGACAAAATATTCCAAACACTAAAGCATTCTTTATATGAATATTAATCAGAACTTTCTCAGGTATAAACTAGTATAGCCTATTTGTCAAATGGGCATTTTACCCTGATGTTTACTTATGCACAAAACCAAGGGCCACTCAAAACCATGTGAAAACTTTATTCTCTATTTTCTGGCTAGCTACTCCCATGCACATTTCTTATTATTACTGCAAATATAATACAGTGTGATAGGTGATCTTGCTCATGATTGTAACCTTTGTTTACAATTGTTTGCTCTAGACCATCCTAGATCATTTCTCTGTCTTTTTCTATATAGCTCACTGTTTCTTTAACTAAAAGCCAACATTTAATGAAACCAATTTCTCCTCTGTCATTATCATCAGTGCATTGTATTAGCTGTTGTTAGTGAATCCACAACGAATAACAGAATATTTAAGAAGCTATAAAATGTGAGTCATTTTATCAGACTATTCCAATCTAGAATTTTATCTTAAAGAAGAAATCAGTATTGTGCAATGACATTCATGTATAAAGATGTCAGTTGTAGCATTATTTTAAAAGTCATAATGTTCTGAACTAAAACAAGGAAAATATAGTCTATGTATAAACACAGTAACATAATAACAGAAAAGAATATCTTAAAGGAATATTTTATTGTGGCACAAATGGAAGCAACACATGTTATATGAATGCTTTATGTATTCATTTATTCAAGCATATTTATTACCACATGTAATTTGTCGCACATAATTCAAGGCATGGTTTAACCAGACATAAACAAAGATGATACCCTTGTAAGGTTTATGTTTTCATGGAGAAACCAGATAATAAAATGACAAGCAAATAAATATAAAATACTAGATATTAATGATAAAAATAAAGAAGGGTCTGAATCAGGTGATTTTTTTTCAAGGATGAGCAGAGACTCTAGAATCAGTCAATTGAGCATATGGAAAAATACACTTTAGATGAAGCAAATATTAAAGGCTGGATATTGAAAACTGCTCAGCACTAAATATAGTTGGCATTTTAAATGAACAAATGAATGAAGGAATAAATTATTCAGTTCCCCAAACCACAATCTTAGCCATGTATATGTTTTATTGATTAGCTCTATAGAGTTATATCCTACTTTATAACTGAGTTCTGATCATTAACCAGGTAAAACATTAAGAATTCATAAAACAAAGATGATTCTGCTATTATGCCTCCACTTTTACATGGGAACCAAGAGCCAAGAAGATGGACTATGTTCTGTCAAACACTCCAGGAATTAAACACAGCCAAAAGGGCATTCCACATCCAGTCTCTTGGAGCTGTGTCTTACTGACTTTATATCACCAAAGACGAATGAAACGAGCATGGGTGACAGCAGGAGTTAGACAGATTCCCTGATAGGCAGAAAGGCCGACAAACGTGCAGTGGGTAGGTAGGTAGGTAATAATTATGGTGAATTTTGACAGTGCCTTGATTCATCGTCCTCATTCTCCTGACGGGAGACAAAAACCTGACATCTTTAGTGGACGACACTGTAGAATTTTTCTCCTAGTAGTTTTGCTCACTGCTAATGTACCGGCTATATGAATTCAAAGCCCCATCAGACATGTTTAAAAACAGCAGTTGCGGACAACTCAGCTATCCTTTCTTCAAAGGGAACAATGCTAAATTAGATGAGGAAATAATTTAAAAGCCTCCAGCCCTCAAGGAAAGGCCTAGTCAAGCCTTGAACAGCGCCATGCCAATCCTGTGTGCTTCATGAAGGGCCTTTGGCTGTGTATGTATTTCCTCATCCTAGCAAAAGCCTTCATCATACACTTATTCTGTCTACTTCTGTTTGCTTTGTTGGAGAGTTTCCCCACTGCGACCTGTCAAGCTTGAGACTTTTCTTTAACTGGCAGGAAAAAAAGTGAAACAGATGAGGACCCCCAGATTTCGATTACAAAGAAATCAAAAGTATGATAGACACACACTACTCCTTAGACAAAAATGGAACGTTAAATATGTTTTATATGTATATGTGCATATACACTTATCTGTTAACATAGATCAGAGTTTAATATTCATAATTTAAGAAAGGACCGTAACATCAGATTTGATTTTAATGAAAATAACTACAATTTATATTGCAGGAAATCCCAGCAGCAGCTACTACTTACATTTAACTAGAATGTCCTTCAAAGGGAAATTACTCCAATTTTCCTGTCACTCATTTGATTTAATCAGAGTTTAAAACAATATTTCTAAAGTTCACATTTAGCCCCAAAATTTACCCGAAACGTCTCATTATTTGATAGTAATTCCCTTCAATGTTAATCAGTCTACCTGAAAATTGTCAAGTTTTGTCTGGCTATATCAAGGGGAAATCTCCCCAGGTTCTCAGGTAAGGTAGGAAGCTCATCTGATCCGCATTAGATGCTGGAAGCTCACCAGATATTCTACGGATGCTGGTAGTTCACTTGCTTGTCACCTGGTAGGACACTGTGCCAAGCAGAACTGCATCTAAAGTTACCATTAATTGTATCTACTGTCTACTGAAATCTCCCCTACTCTTTGATCAAATTCTATGTTTTGCAATGAAATGATTCATTTTACTCAACAAAGTTTGGCATTACTATCAATCTGAAAAAGAAGAAGAAACAATTTTTAGTTAGAAATTGGTAAAAATAAAAAGATAGCTTCTGATCTTATCACTTTCAATTCATAGATATTAAATGAAAAGAATCACAATATATGCCACATAAAGTTGTGTAAAGATACATATTCTTGAATGAAGAAACACTCTTAAGAAAGCATTTGCCTCACAGTTAATAAAAACACATAGTGATTATCACACTTCCAGAGATCTGGTCTCATATTGATTATTCATAAAGATTCTAGCCACTTTTTGTTAAAGTTATGCAAATCAATGAAGATGCTAAGATTTAGTCATTAAGAATTTAGTCACAAGAATATTTACATTTTTGAACATTTCTGTTCTTCTGTATATATGGTCAAACATCAATGAAAGTTTGTATTCAAATTGAAGTGTTTGACATCATAATCATAAAACGAAGTACTCATAAGATGTGGCAACAGTGCAATTACCATTAAAAAGATCCCTTTCTTTCAATTTAAAATCCAGAAGCTTAAGTGCTTTCTAATGTTACTATGTGCCCTGCACCAATTTCTATGAACCTACCCCATTGCCACTATTTTACCTTGTAATTTTATGTATATGAATATTTAACCTTCATGTATGTATGTCTGCCCGGGTATGGTAAATGTGTGGTTCCCAGAGAGGCCAGAAGAAGGTATCAAATCTGTAGGAAATGGAATTACAGATAGTTGTGAGCCACTATGTGGATGCTGGGAATGGAACCCAGGACCTTTGAGAGAGCAGCCAGTGCTCTTAACAGCTGAGCCACCTCTTGTTATTTCTTAATTGAGGTAAACACATAAACATGCCTGACTAGTAACACTAACCAGTTGTACTAAAGAAAGAGCAAAATACCCCCTCACAAGCACACGTGTTTATAAGGTAGAAGATGCTAACATGAACAACAAAGGCTTTAGTCAATTATTAAACTAAAGAAGGAAAGAGAAGAAGAAAGCAGGCTTAACCATGCAGGAAAAGAAAAGGAACAAATCTTAAAATAAGACATAATGCTGCACAAAACATCAGAATAAATTTAAAAGACATAAATGACCATTTGACTCAATATTAATTCATGAAACTTGTGTTAAATAGGAATGGATGACACTGATAGCATGTAGTCCTGGCAAGCCTGGAGGAATACAGACCTTAATCCATTACTGTGGTGAATGTAGTCATATAACGTTCATGGGAAAAGTCTGACATCTCCTAAATGTTATAAATCACGTGCATTTAGACCAGCAAGTTCTGGGTGTAAAATTCTTCCTACATGCAGACTTCAGTTAATCATATAATGAGTGTTATATCAAAGTAGTCCATTATATTATGCTAAAATACATTTGCTTTGAAAATGAAATGATATTGATTACTATGAAATAATATGTGATATTTGGTATTTAGTGAAAAGTCACATTGCAAAGCAAAAATGAAGTCAATAGTCACTGACAGAAAAATTAATAAGATTGTATGTCTTTGTATATAGATATATATGAAGATTTCCTCTAGAAAGATACCCAGGAAATCCAGAAAAGGTGTTAGCATACTGGAAAGTCATCAGGCAACAGAAAAGCAACTTGAAAAGTGACTCTTACTGAAGAAGACACCAGAAAGTGGAAAGACCTCCCATGCTCTTCAGTAGGTAGAATTAATATAGTAAAAATAGCAATCATACCAAAAGCAATCTACAGATTCAATGTAATGCCCATCAAAATCCCAGCAAATTTTTTCACAAAGAATGGTACTCAACTCAAATAAAAAAGCAAAAAATCCAGGAGAACCAAATCAATCTTGTACAATAAAAGAATTTCTGGAGGCATCACAATCCCTGACTTCAAACTCCACTACAAAGCTACAGTACTGAAAACAGCTTGGTATTGTCATAAAAACAGACAGAAGATCAATGAAAGCAAAAAAAAAAAAAGAATCTGGATATTAATTCCCACACTTTTGAACACCCGATTTTTGACAATGAAGCAAAAAATATCAAATGAAAAAAAAGAAAACATATTTAAACAAATGGTGCTGGCATAACTGGATATCAACATGTAGAAGAATGAAAATATCTATCACCATGCATGAAACTTAAGTCCAAATGTATTAAAGACCTCAAAATAAAATCAGGCACATTGAACCTCATAGAAGAGGAAAGTGGGAAGAACACTTGAACACACATAGGAGACCACTTCCTAAATATAACCCCAGTAACACAGATACTGAGAGAAACAATTAATAAATGGGACCTCCTGAAACTGAAAATCTTCTGTAAAGCAAAGGACACGATCAAGACAAAATGACAGCCTACAGAATGGGAAAAGATCTTCACTAATCCCACATCAGACAGAGGTCTCATCTCCAAAATACACAAAGAACTCAAGAAATTGGTCATCAAAAGAACAAATAATCCAATAAAAAAAATGGAGTACAGACCTAAACAAAGAACTCTCAACAGAAGAATTTAAAATGGCTGAAAGACACTTAAGGAAATGCTCAAAATCCTTAGTCATTAGAAAAATGAAAATAAAAAGAACTCTGAGATTCCATCTTATACCTGTAAGAATGATCAAGATCAAAAACACTGATGACAACTTATTCTGGAGGGGTTGTGTAGTAAAGGGAACACTTCTGCATTGCTGGTGGGAGTGTAAGCTGGTATAGCCCTTTGAATATCAGTATGGTGATTTCTCAAAAAAATAAGAAACAATGTCCTCAAGACCCAGCAATATCACTTTTGGGGATATATCCAAGGATGCTCAATTGTGCCACAAGAACATGTGCTCTACTATGTTCATAGCAGCTTTGTTTGTCATAACCAGAACTTGGAAACAACCCAAATACCCTGCGACCGAAGAATGGATAAGGAAAATGTGGTACATTTACACAATGAAGTACTACACAGCAGAAAAAAATAATGACAACTTGAAATTTGTAGGCAAATCAATGGAGCTAGAAAACATCATTTTAAGTGAGGTAACCCAGACCCAGAAAGACAATTGTTATGTGTACTCACTCATAAGTGGTTTTTAAACATAAAGCAAAGAAAAAGAGTCTACAAATCACAATCACAGAGAACCTAGACAACAATGAAAACACTAACAAAGACATACATGGATCTAATTGTCATGGGAAGTAGAAAAAGACAAGATCTCCTGAGTAAATTGGGAACATGGGGACCTTGGGAGAGGGCTGAAGGGGAAAGGAGAGGCAGGGAGAAGAGCAGAGAAAAATATAAATAAAGCTCAATAAAAAAGGTGAGTCATATTTAACTCTTTTATTTTGGGGAATTTGTATATTTTTTACATATCATAAACTAAAAACCTAAAACATACAGAACTGTCCAGTGCAGACCAGGGAGGAGGAACACTATGGGAGTACATGGATGAAGAGAAAGTATGATGGCACATATGTGTAAAAACATCATAAGAAGTCCATTCACCTATTTGCTAATTTTAAATACTACTAAGAAAATATTCCAAATGAAATTACGGTATTTTTTTCATTATGGTATTTTTTTCATAGTCTTAAACACAGCATTATCTGTAATGTTTCACCAATTCATTAGTGTTTCCCAACCTGAGTGTTGTAACCCCTTTGGGGTGGAAGGATCCTTTCACATGAGTTGCCTGAGACCACCAAAAAACACAGACATTTATATTATGATTCATAACAGTAGCTAAGATTGCTACTTATGTAGATTACTAGTAGATTGCTACTAGTTATGAAGCAGCAATGAAATAATTTTATGGCTGGGGTCACCACAACATGAGGAACTGTATTAAAGATTCCCAGCATTAGGAAGTTTGAGAACTGTGGAAGCCAAAAAAGGTGAACCTATTTCCACCTTGTCAGAATGTCAGAGAGTTCAAACAGTTCAAAGTTGCTACACACTGCTGTGGGAGCTCCTTCCACTCCTTTAGCCAATAGCCGCTGAGATACCAGCCCATTGGGGCGTGGTCTCTCTCTCTTTAAAAAAGCAGTGGCTGTCCTCCACTCTCTCTCTGGCTTCCGGCTCCACTTCTGGCTCCTAGACTCCTTTCCTGTTCGTGCAGAGGGGCTCTTGTCTGGAAGCCGGAAGTAGAGCTGCTACTTCCGTGTGTGTGTGTGTGTGTGTGTGTGTGTGTGTGTGTGTGTGTAGCAGGGAGTGTGTGTGAAGCAGGGAGCTCCACAGCTGGTAAGAGACAGAGACCTTTTAGTCATACCATTCAGAGAAAGTGGGTATTTATTTGGTAGGTTATAGAGGAGAAAGGTAAAGGGGGAAAAGGGAGAAGGGAAAAGAGCAAAGAGAGAGGCAGAAAGAGAGAGACAAAGAGAGAGAAACAGAGAAGGGAGAAGGAGAAAAGTGGGGAGTAGGGAAAGTAAGAAGCTGCCTCTTCAGGAGAGAGACAGAAAGGAAGGGGCTCAGGTTAGAAGCAGAAGGAAGATCTGCTTGCCTCAGTGGATGGTAGAGGGAGTGAGCAGGACTTGTCTCTTAAAGGGACAGGACAGACCATTATAGTAAGGATAGGGTTGTAAGAACCAGAGGGGTCATTAACACCACAAGAAAATCTATAGAATCAACTAACTTGGGCTCATAGGAACTCACAGAAACTGAACTGACAACCATGGAGCCTTTGTGGGACTGACCTTGGCCCTCTGCATGCATGCTATAGTTGCATAGCTTGGTCTTCATGTGGGCTCCTACAGTGGGAGCAGGTGCTGTCTCTGACTTTGTTGCGTACTTTTTGGAGTCTTTCCTCCTACTGAATTGCCTTGTTCAACCTTAGTAGGAAAGGGTTTCCTAGTCTTACTGCAACTTGATATGCCATGACCAGCGGATATACATGTGAGGCCTGTCCTTTTCTGAAGTGATATGGAGGAGGAGTGGATTTGGGGGGAAAGGGGAGAGTATTGGGAGGAGAGGAGGGAGGGGAAACTGTGGTTGGGATACAGAAAAATAAATAATAATAATAAATCCTTCAAAACAAAGTACTGAATTTCTATTACACATAGTATTTTCTACAGTGCTGTGGATCATACATAGATGACTTACTAATGATAGTTCTCAATCTTAGGAAAAGTATCATCTTGGCTCTTCCCAGCCCTTCTCACTCATGCTCCTTACCTGAAATCTTCAGCACAAGCTCTGGACTTCCCTTCCCCCATCCTTTGATCCCTGTCTATGCTCAGCCATTTTGGACATTGGGCTTCTAGTTTCTTCTCCCTCTTTTTGCCTCTTGGATTATTGATCTCCTCTTTCTGGATTCCCAGGTGCTCTCCTTGCCCCTTCTGTCCTCTCTTTCCTTCGCACCATTCATCCCCAAATGTTCCTATTCAGTCTGCTGGCCATGTTCATTTCGGAATTTCCAGATGTCTCTGACTGCTTACCTCTTATATCTGCAAAACACATTCTCCTTAACCCATAACTAGGAGTACCATGTCCTCATTTCCTTGATTTTTTTAAATTTTTTTTTCTTTCCAGTGTTAGTCTCAGACTCAGACAAATGGTTAATGGAGGTGCCTATTTCACATACCAAAAAAATGCCTGAAGCCAGGTTCTCAACAACTACCTGTTACAAAATTACTCTTGCAGGTGTACTTCACCCCTGCCCTAAACTCTCCAGCCCAGGGCTGGGTTTCCCTTATGCCAGCTTGCCAACTTCTCTGATTCCTGTACAATCCAGACATCTTAGCTATACCAGTCTTGGTCTCTTGTCTCCAGGCTGGCTCCTCTCTTGGATATTTCTTGCTTCATTTTCTCCCTCTGTCTTCCTCTCTTGTTCTCTCCACAACCATCCTCCCACAAACAGTCCAGTCTGGACCCTTCCAGAAACTACTGGCTGTGTGTTCACTGCTATCTATAAACCTTCTCTTCCACCACCTTGGAATAGTCATGTCCTTTTCATTTAATTCAATTATACCTGGCTAGGAGTGGAATCTCAGTTAAATTGGAGAAAGATGTCTATAAGCATTATACAAATCCCACAGAAAAAGGCCACAAGAGTCCACAACTCGATGAATGAATTAGCCCCTGGCATGAGGCAGATTGCTGGGGGTTGAAGCTCTGGCAGAGATGCTGGTGTAGTGGGCATACCCTGAATCACTGGCATCAGGAAAAAGTCATTGTTCTCACATCTTCCTTTCCCAGCTCTGTAGAGATTATTTTGGGAGTGATTATAGGAATTGATTTTAGTTTTTGAAAGTGGCACTGAACTTTAGAAGAACCTTTCCTAGCACATAAGTCTATCTGTTTGACCTCTGTCTTGAATCCTTTTCTCTGTATTAACACTTGATGTACCCTTCAACTTTCTGCAGAATTATTTTTCAAATCCATGGGCTAAATTGAAATCTCTTTTACCCTAAAGAGAAAAAGAATCTTCTGTATAGTAAGTTTTCTTTCTCTCTCTTTCTTTTCTAATATTCAGAATTTCAGGTTGTGTATATATGTTTTTACAGCTCTTTTATAACTTTA
Organism: Myodes glareolus; assembly: GCF_982192425.1. Lineage (NCBI taxonomy): Eukaryota > Metazoa > Chordata > Mammalia > Rodentia > Cricetidae > Myodes > Myodes glareolus. The sequence continues at coordinate 24,930,407 of NC_142043.1, read as the reverse complement.
GTTAGCCATGTGTGACAGTGGTAACGCCCACCTCTTCTAGAGCATATGGCTTGCTCCTTTTCCTGCACCTGCTGCATCCCTCAGTGAGGCCACAGCAGTGGGATGAGTCCTCCACTCTGTCACCTTGACACTCTGGTTGCTTTGGTTGCAGAACAAGAGTAGAAGGAGGGTTTGGAGAAAGGGTTCAGTGATTAAGAGTACTGGTTGTTCTTCCAAAAGACATCCCAGAACTCACATGTGAGTTCATCACCATTGCAGCTTTAGCACCAGGACATACAATGACCCTTTCCAGTATCTACCTGCACCAGGGGCAAATGGTACGTAGATATAGATGCTGAAATACACACATACACACACACATATGCACTACATACATACACATAAGCACACATATACACACACATATGCACTACACACGCATACATATGTACATACATTCACATGCACACATACACACATATGCACACACACACATAATTTTTTATTTAAAATTTTTTTCCTACTATAGTTCATTGTCTTGGCTTAGCGGTTCAATCTTTGAAGTTTAGATTATTAAATCCCAGGTTTATCATATCTAAGAAATTAAGCCTCAAGATTTCCTTTTTCAGGATAATCTATAATCCCTTCATTGTTTTTCTTGTTTGGCCTCTAAATGAGTTCTCCATTGTCGAGACAATCCATTCTTGAACGCTCCCTTTTCACTAATAACTGATGCTTTGTACTTTGTGGCATCCATGCCGCCATGACTCACTCTCTAGCCAGTGTGTTCAGCTCCTTCTTGTCTCCTTTCAAATCTTACATCACTATGTCTCTATGGGCTTCTGAGTTCTCTGTTTCTAAGCGTATTAGAAATTTCTGGGAATAAAATATGTTGCCTAGCACTAAAGTATCTTAGTTACTGCCCACTCTTGTACCACCTTACCATGTAAAAGCCTACTTCTCAGGACTGTGAGTTTCTCAGCAGCTATTTCTCTCGATCTCCAAGCTATTTAAAATGGTTGAGCATTTCTGAATGTTACTGACTTGTTTATCTCGATGCATTTGGATTTCTATAACAAAGTGTCATCAGCCCAGTAGCTTACAATAGATATTTAGTTCTCTCAATAGGAAGGGATACAGAGTCAAAGACCAAAGGCACCTGCATATTTCCTATCTGAGAGGAATCAATTTTTTTGTTCATAGATTAGGCTCTCTAACTATGGTTATATAGATAGCATAAAGAGCAAGACAGCTCTTTGGAACACTAATCTCATTTATGAGAAGCTTGACCTCATAACAAATGTACTAACTTTGCAAAGGCTCAGACTCTTAACATCACTTGATTAGTGTTTAGTATCAGGATAGACATTTGTAGGATGGTGATGTTTTATACCCAAACTCATGGATGGCTCATGTAGTGAATATCTGCTTATCTCTGTTATTTTAACAAATTGTAAAATTATTATATTCATGTACTCCACACTCTCACTTCCGTATTTAATCATATAGGCCATTCTCTTGCTTTATCTTCTGATAATTAATTCAATAATAAAGTTCCTCAGCGGTATTTTCAATTTAAAATATATATATATATATATTCAATTATAAAGTAATTTAATTACATATTGTTAAAAATATTCTCAAAACTCACTGTGCTAGGAAATGCCTGAGGAACTTGCCTACTTCGGGAAGTTTTGTACTAGGTCTGGAGCACAGCTACCACACTTAAACTTTCCATGCTGTGATTGACCTTCTGGGTCACTGACCACAGTAATGGTTATCATAAAACACAATTTTAATTGTTCATTATTTTTTCTGGAAATGTCTCAGAAAGACAATAATACATGACTGCCAAGAAATAGGGGCAAGATATGAGAATTGGAACCCCTGTTCTAGTCTCCTAAAGATCTCTTAACAACTAGAAGATTCTTCCAAGGAAATTTTTACTTCTGTACTCCTGTTCAATCTGCCCTTGACTGCTGATATTTCAGTAATTTTGTGGAGGCACTGTCCTTATCTGGCTATTCCTGCTTTCCTGGACATCGCAAGCTGCATTTCTGCTCATGATTTCACTCTCCAGACTAACCACTGTCTGGTTCAAAATAAAATTCCAACATCAATACCTTTTTTTCACTTTCTGAGCTATGATTATCAAGCCAGACAGTTTGAGTTTTACCTTTTTCATGAACCCTGATTTATCGATACTATTGTTTTTACTTCCCCTTGTATAACCAGCATACTCTCTACCTTTAATTACTACATATTTTTGTTCCTGGTATTTTCTTATCTCCACAGACAGTTGCATTACCCTAGTTTGTGATAATTTTCTATTTAACTTAATAGCACTTTGGTCTCCTTCATGGAAACTTAGCATATCATGTCATCACTTACAGCTATCTTTCCTTAGCATGTACATGGTACAGACAAAACATTAACAAATGTTTAGTATTTAGTTTCTTATATTCCCTGTGTGCATTCTTCAAATAAAAGAACAATTTTTCAAGTCACAGATCTTCAGTCCTCAACATAGATAGCCATATAATTAATACACCTTGACAAGTACAAAAGATAAATAAGCAGCATAAATGTAGATTTTACAGAAATGCACTATTAAAATATTAGTGTAAATATTACCAACTATATGGAAAAGTTAGAATATAAAGCTCATCACTTTAATCTGTAGGTACCAGCTACGAAAACTAAGAGAAAATATATGTTGCTTTTTAAACTACCCTAGCTATAAAGTTTTAGTCTGTCAATTCAAGAAAAATAACGCAGTGAGACAAAGCATTTGAAAGACAGGGCATGAGAACATGTGGAGGAAGAATGTCAAAATATTCAGTGGGAAAATAATCTTCAACAAGTAGTGCCAGGGCAAGTGGGTATCAACATGCCAAAGAATGGAGGTGGCTATTATGACACTCAGAATAAATCATATGTCTCTGCATATATGGAGTAACAGAATTATATAGCTTTGTGGCCTTGGACAAATAAGTGGTTTCCTAGCTATGACTCCAAAAGCAAAATAGGAAAAAGGGGAGTTATATAGATGAATGATATATAAGCAAGTTTCTTAACTTATGATTCAGAGAGCATAATCATAAAAGTGACTAGAAACTCAAAGAATAGGCATATTTGTCTGGAAATGATCATAGCTGCTAAGGGCTTATTGTCTAGTATGCACTATGAACTTTTCTCATTGAACAACATAAAAATAACTAAACTGAAAAATGGCCAAAGGTTGGAATCCACCTTCTCTCTCTCTCTCTCTCTCTCTCTCTCTCTCTCTCTCTCTCTCTCTCTCTGTGTGTGTGTGTGTGTGTGTGTGTGTGTGTGTATGTGTGTATGTGTATTAAGAGACAGCTATTAGTAATTTGGAAAAATATGACTCATAACTAACATGAGCTACTACTTGGCTCTTAGGTAGGATAACTATTATCAAATGATAATCATAGTATTGGTGCAGTTTTGACCAGTTTTCAAATGATAAAACATGAAGCTATCACATGATCCAGCACCTCTACTCTGAGGTACATCTACAAATGGAAAACATGTGTCTTGATCAAAATTTAAATAAGGATGATCATGGCATTGGTATTCATAATACCCATGTAATAAAAACAACCAATGAGCCCTGCTGTTTAACTGCTAAAAAGATAAACTGCTAAAAAGAAATTTATGCACTTGAATATTATTTTGCCATTGAAAGGAATGAAGTGCTAATCTTGCTTTGACCTGGATGGATCTTAGAAACATTAAATCAAATGAGATAGGAAAGATAAATACATAACATTATGTCTTTTATATGAAAGGCTAGTTATGTATTAGTGGCTGCCAAAGGCTACTGTAAGGGAAGCATGTGGAGCTGCTGCTAAGAGATGTAAGAGATTTTCGTTACACACTCTGAGATAATATATTGATGATGCTTGTATGATATCTTAAAATATTCTAAAGTGAATACAATACAACCACTAAATAGAAAATCAAAGTAGTAAATTTAATGACTGTGAAGAACAGATCAATATTAATGGAACAGTATTATAAAGAAATACTATTAAGTGACAATGAAGAGGCTTGATAAGATTTCAGAGGTCTAGGAAAATTTTCATATATGTAAGCCAATATCAGGAGGTAGAGTGTGGCTATTAAGGTGGACGCATGTATCAAAGAAGAACTGAGAGAACTGCTGAGGATGTATATTAGACTTTAGTGCTGAGACCAAATTCGCGCGAGAAAAAAATTAGGTAATTAAAAGAAGAAGGCTGACTTTGTTTGAATTTTTATCTTGAGATTCTCTGACATGTGCCTCTGTTGACTCTGAACCCTGTTGAGGGAGAACATTGTGAGTGAAGGCAAGTGGAAAAGTGCTACTTTATTTGTGATCTACAGAAAACAGAAAAAGACAGAACATGGTGGTCCAACTTTTAAAGAAAGACTTTATATCTTCAATGACCTATTTCCTCCAGGTAGACACCACACTCTTTCTTGACATTTATTAGACTGTTATGTTTTGAGAATTTCATGTATGAGTACTTCTTTAAGCCATTTCTACCCTGTACTTTCCCCCTCCAACTTTCCCCCTCCAACACCTCCCAAGTCAATTTCAAGTACCTCCCAACTTGATGACCATGTCTTCTTTAACTACTATTGTGGATGTGTTCTGCTCAGTCCATTTAGTGTTTTTTTTATGTGTGTGTGTGTGTGTGTTTAGAAATGATCACTTGGGGAAAACTTCTTAGGGGTTTTTTTGCAGGGATATTCCACCTAGAGGTTGTACAATCCCAAACCCTTCTAAAGCTTTTTATAACTCCCTGAAACCTGTATGAAACTAAATACTCAGTATGTGAAAAGATAGAACATATTTGTTGCAAATGACCAGAAATACGATGGTAATGGATACTACACTGAATAGAGGGAAGAACTAATGAACGAAGAAGGGAGTGGCATGCAATTATCAGAGGACCATAAGCATAATTCCTCCAGACTCTTACAGAATAAAAGAAAAATTTCTAAGCAAGTGAGACAATTCATGAGACCTTGAAAAGGATAGTTATAAGGATGAGAACACAGTCTTGCAGAACAGCATTGTGAAAATTCATATGGAAGATTATTATAGCTTTACTAGAGATATGACATCAGTACTGAAGAGAATACTGAAACTGTTTTAAATGAAAGAGTCCAATGAATACTAATTGCTAGAGAAAATTTTAGTATTTTGTTCAGGTAGGAAATTTATTCATGCTATTTCCAGTCTCAGGAATTAGTCATGATTTCAGAAAGATTCTCTTACTTCTCTATATATATAGCATAATTATGAAAAAGTAACTTTACATACATTCCTTTTTTTCCTACTTCTTAAAATTCAAAAATCTAAAAAGCTCCTGAATTTATGGCAAATTCTAAAAATGTAGTTAAAAAGTGATATCATGTTGTGACTGATATGATCTACTTTTATTACAAATTAATAATAATCATTGTGTTTATAAATAATTCATGTAGTTCATTTTAATAGGCTCCAGGCAAATTTCTGAGTGTTTTGAATAATATAGCAATAAACAAATAAATCTAAATATCTCTTTGGCCCACACTCCCAGTTTCATTTAGAAATATACCCAGTGATAGGTTAACTGAACTAGGTATAAAAGAAAGTATTTCATGACTTCATACATGGGAACATAAAAATCATTGACCACATAGACTTGGAAACATAATTATGGTTGAGGTAGAGGACGAATATATCAATGTGTGATTAAAAGAATACAATAAAGGAAAATAATAGCTCTCTAGTGATCTATGTCATAGCAAAAAATACGTATGTGTGTACATGTGCATCATATATGAGAGATAGAGAAAGATATACATATATACATTCATATACATATTCATGTATGTATATATATATTTTATTCAACAATATAAATATGGAAGATGATAATAATATAATAATTATATGAGGCAGAATAGTAATATAGTCAGGGAGATTTAATCATTCCACAGGTATAATATATATATAATAGATATAATATATATATGTATTAAAGTACACCATGTTACATAAGATATAAAAACAGAAATATCTGTTCATTTTTATAAAAAATTCAAAATGTTAATAAAATATAAATTATGCAGACATGGATACTGAGGCTTGAGAGGTGGGTCAATGGATTTTGGATTATTTTATTATATATATTTAGTTTAAACATAACTACATAATTGTCCCGTTCCTCTACTCTGTCCAATCCCTCCATGGACCCTCTTTTTTCTCCATCCTGAATTCATGGTGTATTTTTCTTAAGTTGTTATTGTTTAATGTGTGAGGTGTGTGTGTGTGTGTGTGTATTCATAAATGCAGCCTACTCAGACTGTCTAGTGCGATTTATATGTAGTTGTTTTCAGAGCTAGCCACTGGTATTTGATAACAATTCACAGTCACATCACCAGGAAGACCATTTCTTACCTTCTCAATATCAACTAGTTGCCTGTTGTGATGACTCTACTTGGTTTTCAATTTGAACAACATCTATAATTAATTACAACTCAAGTGTCTGGTTATACATTTGAGGGATTTTCCTTTGTTAACATTTATTTACTTATTTTACATCCTGACAGCAGTTTCCCCTCTCTTGTCTCTCACAGGTCCTGCCCCCGACTTTCCCTCGGCTCCCACCCAATCCACTCCTCCTCCATTTCTATCAAGAAAGAGCAGACCTCCAATGAATATCAAGAAAACATGGCATATCAAGTTTCAGTAAGATTCAGCACCTCCCCTTGTTTTAAGGCTAGGTGAACAATGGCACATGAGGAGTAGGGTCTGGAAAAAAACAGCAAGAGTCAGAAATAGCCTGTCTCTCACTGTTAGGAGTCCCACAAGAAGACCACATTACTATACTTCTGTAAAATATATGCAGAGTGCTTGGGTCAGTCCCATACAGGCTCCCTGGTTGTAGATTTTGACTCTGTGAGTTCCTCTGAGCCCAATTTAGTTGTTTCTCTGGGTTTTCTTGTGGTGTTGTTGACATTCCCTGCTTCCTACAATCCTTTCTCCCTCTCTTCAGTAGGATTCCCCAAGGTTGGTCTGATGTTTGGCTGTTGGTCTCCGCATCTGTCTTCATTAGTTTCTGGATGAAGCTGTTCTGATAACAAGTGGGGTACGTACAAATCTCAGCGTATCCCGTAGGCAGGACAGACTGTAGGTTGACGATTATGTGGCTGTCTTGGTTTCCCAATCCTTCCACTGAAGTCTTAGGAGATGACCGTTCAGACTTGTATCCCATATTGCTAGGAGTCTGAACTGGACTTGTTCTTGTAGATTCCTGAAAGTTTCCATGACCTTTCAGGTTTCTACCTGACCTTGAAATGCTCTGCCTTTCCAGTCATTTCTTTCCATAATTCCCTCCATTCCCCCCATCTGATCCCTCATTTTCCTATCCTCACCTGTCCCCAGTCCATGCACAGATATTTTTTTTTCTTTTTCTCCTTCCCAGGAAGATCCAGTATTCCCCTCCTTGAGATCTTCTTGTTATCTACCTAAAGACCCAGCTATAACCCTCTTGGGTATATGTATACCCAAAGGATGCTGTATCATAGCATAAGGACACTTGCTCAGCTATGTTCATAGAAGCTTTATTCATAATAACAGAACCTGGAAACAACCTTGGTGTCCCTCATCTGAAGAATGGACAAAGAAAATGTGGCACATTTACACAATGGAGTATTACATGGTTGTTAAAACCACTGACATCAAAAATTTGCAAGCAAATGAAAGGAGCTACAAAAAATCATCCTGAGTGACATAACCCAGACTCAGAAAGACAAACATGGTATTTGTTCACTTGTAAGTGGATATTAGATGTAAAGTAAAGAATAACCATGCTAGAAATCCACAGAACATAGAGAGGGATTTTCTTTTAAATTAAAAAAAAACAAAACAAAACACCTTGAGAAGGAGCGGAGGTCTGTGTCCCGCCACCCAGCTCCCGGCCGCCCAGCTAGCTTACCCCTGAAATAATTACATGGAAACTGTATTCATTTTAAACACTGCTTAGCCCATTAGTTTCAGCCTCTTATTGGCTAACTCTCACATCTTGATTAACCCATTTCTAATAACCTGTGTAGCACCACGAGGTGGTGGCTTACCAGGAAAGATCTTAACCTGCGTCCATCTTGGAGAGGAAAGTTATAGCGTCTGCCTCATTGCCTTCTTCCCAGCATTCTGTTCTGTCTACTCCACCCATCATTGTTCTGACTTATTAGGCCAAGCAGTTTCTTTATTAATTAACCAATGAAAGCAACAGAAATACGGAAGAACCACCTACATCAAACATGGGTCACACTTTCTGGTGGCAGTCTGTTTAAGGGGCATGGAAGAAGGGAGCTATTTGTTCTTTATTTGCTTGTTCTAGCAATTGCTGCCAAGTGCAGTCCTTCACTGGCAATAGAGCCTATTTCTTCATCATTCTAGAAAGTACGAGAGAGACCAGCTAAGCTATTCAGCCTTGTGATCTGAACAACTAACAACTGGATTCGAGAACTTTTTCCATGTTGGAGTCATAGTTATACTAGTTGGACAATAGCCTGAAAGACACTATAACAAATAAATTCCACATTTATATGATATATATGATATATATATATTATATTAACTATATATAATGAAAAGGAGCAAGTTGAGCAAAGAAAAATACAAAATGTACAGTTAAAGGAGAAAAAGTGAAATTGTGGGGATTTTTTATTCCTTGGAAGTCTGCCACCCAGATCCCAGATGAATACAAGAAGATTTATCCTTACTTATGAATGCCCAGTTTTACCTTGGATGGTTTGTAGTCATTTCTTGTTAATTTAAATTATCCCATCTATTTCTTCCTCTGAGATTTTACCTTTATTCTAATATTCCTTTCTTTCCTTCTTACTCTGTGGCTGGCTGGGTCGCTCAGTGGTTAGGTGGCTGAGTGGCTGGGTGGCTCCATGGCTAGACCCTAGAATCCTCTCTTCCTTTTCTTGCCCCCCCTTCTTTTTATTCTTCTATTTATTTTCTCTGCCTGACAGCCCTATCTATGCCTCTCCTGCCTAGCTATTGGCCATTTGTCTCTTTATTAGACCAGTTAGGTGTTTTAAACTGACAAAGTATCACAGCTTCATAGAAGCATAGAGTTAAAGAAATACAATGTAAAAGAATGCAACACACCTTGCATCATCAAACAAATATTTCACAGCATAAATGAATGTAACACTTCAATTAATACTCCACAACAAGAAAAGAGCCACCAGGAAGAGCAATGGAGCTAAATCTTGTGTTCAAGGAGATAAACAGAATAAAAAAAAAAAGCCTGTTGTTAAATGGAATAAAGGGAGTGGTGTCCTCAGGACAATGTCCCTCCCAGCTAATCTTATCACTTGTGGTAGGCGCCTTTAAACCCAGCCCAACATTGTAGTCAGAGGCTTGTGGCTAACTTCCAGGCCAACCTGGTTTACAGAGAGAGGTCCAGGATAATCAAGTTTGGGCACTGACGGAAACTATCAAAAATCGAAAGCTAGTGAAGATATAACTGAATGTGGTGGTCATGTTCCAGCCCCACAAGAAGCAGAATTTGGCAGCTACAGTCATGTGGTTCTGACTTTAGATTCATGGGTAGACAAAATAAAAGCTGCTGAGGCTAGGTGTGTGGCAAGAGTTTCCTTGCATGGAAGTCCAGAAAGGCCATTATGTGAAGGTGTCCAGGAAAAGCTTGGATTGCCTTGGAAACACCAAGATGTTAGAGATGCCAGAGCCATGGGTCACTTGTCAAAGAAAACTGCTAATAGAGAGTGGAACCAGCCCAAGGAAAGAAGCATTGCAGTCAACAGTGTTGAAAGAAGTTAGTGATCTGTAGTGGTTTTTTTATTACTATTGATTTTATTGAGCTATACATTTTTCTCTGCTCCCCTCCCTGCTTCTCCCCTCCCCTTCAATCCTTTTTCATGGTCCCCATGCTCCCAATTTACTCAGGAGATCTTGTCTTTTACTACTTCCCATGTAGATTAGATCTATGTAAGTCTCTCTTAGGGTTCTCATTGTTGTTGAAGTTCTCTGGGATTGTGATTTGTGGGCTGCTTTTCTTTGCTTTATGTTTAAAAACCACTTAGGAGTGAGTACTTATAATAATTGTCTTTCTGGGTCTGGGTTATTGTTAGGAATATTTCGAAATGTGAGCTCTCCACCGACACAAATTCCCAATCAAGTCAAATCAAAACAAGCCAAATTAAGAGATATCCAGGTTTAATGGGAGTTCTGCACTCTGTGATAGCCCCGAGGGGAAACCGGGAAGCCATGTGAACACCCAGGGTTCTCTTCTGGGAGTTCACTTAAATATTCTGTGGGAGTGGTCTTGAGGTCCCCCCCCCCAGGGAGGAGTCAGGGCCTGACCTGCTGGGATTTGGAGTCCAAAATGCTAACTCTCAGGGTCAGGGGACTAGGATAGATGCAAGGGTCTGGGACCTATGCTCCCAACTTAACATTCAAGACTCTTTGGATATAGGGGCGACAGAAAATTGGAGTGGTAATTATGACAAACATTTAGGCTTTCTTTGGAAAAAACGGTGTAGACCCAAATCTGGCTACTTCCTGTGAGCATGGGGCCACATGGGGAAGGGGAGAGCTAGATGTCCACATTTAGTGAGAGGTGTGGCTGGAAAGGCATTTCATATACTGTCATCCTGGAGATGGCAGGCATCTGTTCCTTGAAAGAGATGAGAAGGCAGGTATCTAGGAGAAAAACTGTTATCATTAAAGATGAGTGTACCAGACTAGGGAGCAGGTAGGCCCTTCTTGTGGCATCCTGGAAAACTGGAGGGAGGAAGGTCCTGCCTGCTGGACAGACCAAGTGTCGTGAGTAGGCACCCACTTGAGCCTGGAGAGATGGTACCAGCAAAGGTGTCCCATAAGCTTGGCAGCCGAGGGGGTGATGAGGATTACCGTGTGAGGTCCTGTTCATCGAGGTTTGAGAGACCTAGAAGTTAACCATTTGAGGAGTACTCTGTCCCCTGGGAAGAGCGGGGCAGGTTTAGGGGCATTAGGGCCCACTGGTGTGTTGACAGCAAGGGAGACAACTGTCAGCGTGGTTGGCTTCCCTTGGCCCCATTTCTGTGACCTTAGGGCAGCTGCTAAGGCCTAGGCCTATAGAGGGGCTGTGGCCTATGCTCCCAACTTAACAGTTACCTTACTCAATATGATGTTTTCTAGCTCATCCATTTGCCTGCAAATTTCAAATGTCATTATTTTTCTCTGCTGTTTAGTCTTTCATTGTGTAAATGTACCACATTTTCCTTATCCATTCTTCCATCGAGGGACATTTTGGTTGTTTCCAGGTTTTGACATTAGATATGGAGATGCAGAGTTTGGAATTTACCCAGCTGGTTTTCACTCTTGCTTTGGTCCCTTTTTAGAATGATTATGTATATCCTGTGTCATTCTATGTTGCTTTTCCTTTTGATTTTATAGAGATTCCAATTAAAGGATTTCCATGAATCTCAGAAGAGCCTTAAGACTTTGAATGTTCAGAATGGATTGAGACTATTCATCCAACCATCCATCTGACTATGGGGATTTGAAGTTGGACTTAGCACAGCCTTGCATTATGCTATGGTTACAGTCTATGAGGGTCAGGGAGTGAAATGTAGTTTGAAAGAAAACATAACCCCTAGTTCATAGGGAGTGGCACTATTAGAAAGTATACTTGTTGGAATAGGTGTGGCTCTGTTGTAAATGTGTCACTACTAACTGGGTTTTGAGGTCACTGATATTCCAGTCAGACTCAGTGTAGCAGTCTCTCCCTCTTGCCTGTGAATCCAGATGAAGAAAACTCAACTACTTCTTCTAGCCTCATGCCTGAATGCATAATACTATTCATCACATCATGATGTTACATGGACTAAACCTGTAAACTTAAAGAAAGCACCAATTAAATATTTTCCTTTATAAGAGTTGTCATGGTCATGGTGTTTATTCACAGCAATAGAAACTTTAACTAAGACAATATTCCATTGCTAATTATTTTAACATTGATCATTTGATAAAAATAATGTTTTAGATTTCCTCATTTTGAGCTTCTCATATATATGCATATAAACATAGTGATGTGTGTGTCTATCTATGTATGTGTGTCTGTACCCCTTATGCCTTATCAAACTTGAATCATTAGTTTTATTTACCCATCAATAATTCTTATGCAATATTTATTCTAGCATGTTCACTAAATTGTGATTTAATTCTTCCTAATTCAACATATGGCATTCAAATATAACAAAGAATTACAGAGTTTCTTTTCAGTATTTATATCACTTAGAAGAATATATTTCCATTTTTGATAGTCTGTAGTCATTTCTACAATACAAACTTTATGTATAAATTGTCTAATATTCAGCTAGTAAGGGCCATTTTAAACTTCTCACATGACCTTTATTTAGACCACATTTTTCCTTGAACACTATTCTATTTTCTAGATGAATTAGGTTTCATTGTCTTATGTCTTTTTATAACAAACACATACACTAAAATTATTTAATCTTCTTTCCTTCCTAAATAGTTGATAGATAAGCACTACTATTCCTTATAACAAAGTGCAAAAAAACATGTTTATGTGGCCATATATATTCTGCTGAGGAGGACCACTCTTATTCTGTGTAGGTAGGTGTTTTATGCCTGTAATAATAAATATGTATAAGTGATTTGAGATTTTCATTTATGTCTATATGATTATATATTCATGTTCTAATTCAATGCATAGCTAAGAAAAATAATTATTCCCTATTCATAGACCTAAAATAGTTTTTAATGCATTCCTTTGTGAAGAAACAAAATCATGCTCCCATATCCTTAATAAGTAAAATCAGAGTTCCCACTGAGAACATTAGTAAGCTAGAGAGATTAATTTTGCTGTATTTATTAAGAATGTATATTCTGTACATTTTAAACAGAATGGAGGGGATATTGAACTTAATAGGAAATATAATGATTGGAGATATGAAGCAGAATAAAATAATGTAAGTGACCAGGAAGATTAGATATTAAAAGAACTATAGGAAATTATGAGGAAATTAGATGTTATAATAAGCTAAGCTAATTGCACCCTGGTCTAATTTTAACCTTTTCAAAAGTCTGTATTTAAGTGCTTAAGGTAGAAATGACCATGTATATAATATTTGTGCTACAATAGTCAAAGCTAAACACATTCATCAGCTCAAATTTTTCAAAATCTGCAACAGTGTAATGCAATTAGATGTTTGCATTATTTTAACCAAGGTTTAATTCATTAATATAATGAACTGAAAGATTTTTTCCCTCTCATGCATATTGAATACAAATCTTAATATATGGTTGCTGTTATTATAAAGCCAAATAAAAATATTTAATTTATACTTTATTGAAAATATTTATGAAAAATGATTACTTAACTTTATTGAAATATTAGTGCTTGTATTGAATCCTTAGACAAGGCTGGTAAGATACTGGCTCAGCACACATAAAACTAGTTTCAATCTCTGGCATGACCAAAAAAGGAAGGAAAAGATAGATTATTCACTTGTTAAGCTCTTTCTCCTTGAAATTTTACAAGTTTTTTTTTTGCCAGCTCTTGGCAGAATTTAGAATTTAGTCAATCAGTGCAAAATTTCTTCTGAGTTCTTGCAGAAATTCTGTTGTTTATTAACACAAGACCCATATGCTTTAAATACTAAATGTGAGGAGGGAAAATTACATCTCTGGATAATGTAAAAGTTGTCCTTGAGTCTCATTCAGGGGGAATGCAGGACATTGTACTGAGTTTATTGACAATAGTACCATTTAAATATAGTTCATATTATTATAAAACTTTTGGTTCAGTGAAAATTTTGATGCCTTATTTATGGACTTACCAACTATATAAAAATAGATATAAAAGCAATAAAATTAAGAAATAAGTGACATGTATCCCATGCAATTTCAACTATGAAAGCAGAAGAGTCTAGTGATAAGAAGAAGACAAGCCAAAGAGGGAACTGGGGGCAGGACAGAAAATCTGAGGTGAAGTGAGAACATAGTGTAACAATGTACATGTCTGAAAATTTCACTGTGAAAATAAATTACTTGTATTTCAACAAAATTCATAACAATTTTAGAAACCAAAGACTTGAAAAGAGTATTTAATAAAATGGAAATTTAGCTAGTCATTTATGATTTGAACAGTTATAATCTTACCAGGTTTGCTGGGTATTTTTTCTGCAATGTCAGAGCCATATGCCGACTCTATATTAAAAAGACTGCCTTGTATGTCTTTGACTTCCTATTGACTTCCTTAAGTGTGGAATGCTGCCCATGAGCAAAGGAACCTACTCACACTGTGCTCAATGCTTATATCATTCTAATAAATTATATCTACAATTGAAATTTTAAAGAGTACTTTCTCCAGGCAAAAAGGGCCTGTATGGTCTGAACTGTTCTATGTGTAAAAATTAATGTCTGCTGGGTATCACAAGAAGTAAAATATTCTAAGTTTGTTAGATGAAAAATAAAATAATAAACTAAACATTTGATCATGTCAAATTTGTAGACAGCGTGTGCTAACTTAGTATTAAAAATTAATATATTAGGCTGAGGAGGTGAAAGCATCAAAAGTCTTCTATGCTTTCTATGTTCCATCTGGAGATGGGTATTTCACAATTCTGTGCACTTTTTAAAAGTATTATGTTATGCTTTTTTCAAGATATGGTGGTGATGTTACACTCACTAGTCCACACCAATATGGTTGCCTGTACCAAACCAACAAAGAGGATAACTGTTGATATTCCAGCACAGACGATGGAAAGGCTCAGAAGGTGTCACTCCTGGCTGATGAACTATCAGAGCCTATGACTTCCATGGGAGGGAGAATTGGTTTTCTTTATGCAGGTCTTACAGCAGGACTGAGCTCCCTAGTGCAAATGAGATGATGGGTTCCTCTTGGCACTGTGCCATGGTTGCTTGAGCTTCCAGAGTTGTAGGAGTTACCCTGTTCATTTCAGGCGGAAATGCTTCAAGTCAAGGGAACTAGTCGCACAACACCATCTGGATAAACCAAACAGGCGTGGAGGTAGTCAGAGATCTGAGCATGGGAATGATGGAGTTCAAAGTACACTCTGTGATGTCATTGTGCATCTTTTTTTTCTTTATAGGGTAGGTCTAGAGGTTCCAATTGCAAGCCCTGTCTGGGATCAGTAGGTTTATTTCTGCCCAGTTTTCAGATTTTTCTGCAATGGTAGCTTGAAGCATTGGTAGTTGGGGCAAGGGTGGGTTTGGCCTGTGGCCTATGCAGTTTGAGAAATTCGTTCTCATGTATAGATATGGATCCATGGCTGTGGTTCTCAGTCCAGCAGCAGAACTCTAACGTGGCTGTTTCTTTGGATGCTGCCCCTTGCACCTTCTCTTACTTTTATTCTTCTGCTCCTCCAAATTTAATAAAGAGAATCTCCAGCTAGATGGTTATAATGGTAATAGTGAAATATGTGATCTTCCTGTAGACTTACAGAATAGATTATGTCTAGTGGCTTTTGTCATTCCCCATTCTTGTCTTCACGTCTATGGGAAATAACTTTCACTTTGTTGTCAACTAACAAGAAAACAAATGAATTAACTTGCAGAAAAAGATGGGCCTATTGGAAACGGAAGTGCAGAGACTAGAGGCCTAGGTACAGCTCCACGTTTCAGGGAAAAAGCAAATGGCAGACGTCCTGGGTTTTATTTTGAGGATTCTGAACTTCGGTAACAGAGTCACTTCCAGTATCCAAGACTTGATCTCTCCTGTCTGGAAGGTAAAGGCCTAGCTGGAACTCTGGAACATCAGTTTATGCACCAAACATTCTGCTTTTCAGTCTTATTTTTCATGAGTTTGGTGTGTGTATTCTAAATGGACCTATGAGTTCAGATAGGTACAAGAAGGATGTTGACTTTGTTAATTTTCCCTCACTTTTGAAAGTCTTAAAAGAGGAATTTCTTTTGTTTGTCACATTCATTATACTACTGAAAGGGGAAGTTATCCTTTAGAATTTTAAAGCATTTGCATTAGAATTAGTTGCTAGCCTACTCCTTTCATGGGCTTATGCCTTCCTGGTCTGGTTTTAATGTTTCTGTTGTTTCCTTAGAAAACATCCCATTGTATTAATAGTAATATTATTGCTATTTTTATTATTATTAATTTTAACACAGCTGCATGGTATACAAGTTGTGATATCTTAAGACCACATTCTCTTAAATGTTTACCTTGAAAGGGATAATTCAATCTTGGGAACCGTGTCTTCAGGTAAAGAGATCCAACACCACCTACCAAGAGTGGACTTTAACAGGTCATCCTGAGTTTTACAATTTTGCTAGAGAGACAGATTGTTTGAAATAGCAACCAGTGTCCTAGGTTTCCTTGCCTCAGTGTAGCATGTTTTACTAGCTGTCATCCGATGGATCACTTCCTTTGTCATGACATGTTATAGGTAATATGTAAAGAAGGAAAATAATGAAAATCTGATGACTGATAGTAGACAATTACAGAGGGGATAATAATGTCATCAATTATGTTTTATTATGTCAAATGTGAAAATTATTTTAAATTAGAAAATATAATACTTGAAAAAAAGAAAATATAATACTTGGATAATGACTAAAGGCTGTTGCTACAATCAAGTTTAAGAACTGTTAAAGAGAGATGTCATATGCACTTACATAATAACACCCCAATATTGTAGTTAAATCTTACTTTTCATAGTTATTCTACTGTGGGTTCCAGTTAGATGATAAATCAGCAAAGCTTAAAATTTATGCTTGCTTTGAAAACAGTTTAATACTCACATTTGCTACTGAGAGTCTTCAAAGATGACCCTTTCAAAGGTAAAGAAGAACAAAATATGTATTTAATAATTCTTTAAACCTCTCTATTCCTTTAACCTCTGGCCTGCAATTTCACAACTAAAAGTTGGTATGATGAAAAGACAAATCATCTCAGCACAGTTAAGTAGGTCAGACTGAACCTATTGTATAAAACATGGTGTAGCTGACATTTTCGCAGCATCATAGTACCCATGTCAAGGGATTTGACTATAGCGCTAAGCTTCAAAAGGGAAGAAAATTAATTTCTACTGGCATTGCTCTCAATCCAGGTATACTCATATGGAAGAGAGAAGAGATTATGTAAAGAAGAGGTACAAATCAAGGGAAATAGAAAAAATATTAGCTAATAGTCAGGATTCTTTTAAAGACTTTGTCATCCTGAATATGATGTTATCAAATGTATTTTAAAAGAAGAAAGAGAAGTGAAAACAAAAATGTTTATTTTTAAAATTAAGTGGAAATTATCATTAATAATATGGCTAAGGGACTGGAGAGGTGGCTCAGCCATTGAGGATAAAGGTTGGTCTTTCAGACAACATGGGATTTGATTTCTAACATATACTGATGGCGCACACCATCTGTAGTTCAAGTCCCAGGAAATCTGATACCATTATACACATAATACACACATCCCTGTAATCAAAACCCCCTTACACATAAAGGAGATAATAAAGTTTTGAACCTTAAAAATACTATAGAGATAAGCTTAATATAGTTATGAAATCATAAATATTTTGTGAGTTTCTTTAACTTCTGATCTTTGTAGAAAGTGTGTTTCCTATTCCTATTTGTGATGACTATTTTTGGTTGTCCACTTGAAGTGCATCCGGAATTATCTGAGCCCAAGTGATTGGATACACCTTTGAGAAAAATTTTTTCTTAATTAAATCATTTGATATGAAAAGACCTACTTTTAATCCGGATCTTTTGAGGTGGAAAAATCTACCTTTAATCTGGGTCACACCTTCTGCTTACAGTCAATATAAAGGACATGAAAGAGGAAGTTTGCGCTTTTTGCCTGTTTGCTCTTGCTCTTACTGACAAGTCCATTCATAAACTGGCATTAGAGCATACTTTGGATTTTGACTTATACTGAAAAACAGTTGAGAAACCCTACCTCATGGACTGAACAACTACTGGATTATCGGACCTTTCAATAGCTGGCAACCATTGTTTGATTAGCTGGACCACAGTTTCTAGGACATTTTAATAAACATTCTCTGTGAATGTATTCATTTTACTAGTTCTGTCCTCTAGAGAATCCTGACGAATACACTAGTCTATACAATATTATATTACCTTCCTTTTCCGTAGGCAGAAAAAGAAACAAGTATAGCATTATTTTGAGGGGTATTTGTGGCTACTATTTTAAATATTTGACATTAATTTTAGTTTGACAGTACCTACATTATAATATACAATATATGCTCATTTTCATTAGTACCTATACTATAATAAACACTATATGATCACTTTTATTAGAGGAAATAATCAGCAGCCAGTATATTTTAACACAGCAGTCATTCTAACCCTTTGAATGAAAAGTTAAAAAAATAGTGAATTCAAGACTAGCTTAGAGCACAAGCAAATATCTGTTAAAAATCATATACACATATGTGTGTGTATATATAGTGATATAGATAGAACATCTACCATAAACATGAAAAGTTATATAAACTAATAAAAATAAGATAAAATCAATCCATACAATTTACTCTAAGAAATTTTAAGAAATGTATGGATTTATATAATAACCACAAAACTATAGCTTAATAAAATAAAATATCTTCAAGAGTTTTACAAAGAAATACAGAGAAATTGTTCAATGTACTCATATTTACCTTGTAATCTTGACTTATTTATTCTCCCGCTCAGATACAGGGACAATAGCACTATGTCTACCTAGAGAACTTTGAAATAATAATAGGTATTTAAAGAAGTTTTTTACAAGTTAGAGATTGCTTTGTTAAAAGAAAACATCTATGCAGAAAATTTATGCAGTAAAAATATGAACACAATGGTTCTAACTTATTACATCCATTCCCACATCCCTGAATAACACGAATAACACACAGTAAGTTAGACCTTGTAGTTGGATATTGACCTAAGATACATGTCTCTTGAATGTTCTAGAAGATGAAAACTAAATGTTTTATTAACACTTCAATTTGATATTGAAAATTGATAATATTGATTTTAAAAAATGAAACTGTGATATATTTTTATTTTTTTGAAATATTTCTACTGAAAAATTTCAGTTATGTTCCAACAGAGAATTTTGATAAATTTAATATATCTATAAACATTTAAATAAATTTATACTTTGTGAAAAATTACTTCATAAATAACAGTGAGAATATAAATATGTTGCACAACTTTGAAGATTTTACATTTTCATTATTTTGTGTATTTTGAAGGAAAATATTAAGCTATAATTCTAGGTATACTTTTAGGAATGGTGAAGTAAACAAGTATGATGTCAAAATTGCAATCAACTTGTAATTCAGATGATTGGTAACATACCTAATAAGTTTATGCAATGGGTTCTTAAACATCATTAGTAGCAGATAACAACCAACAACAGTCTATAACTCTTTTGACACTTTTGATTTTAGTAAAATAAACATATTAAGAATCTATACGCATAAAACAGCAAAGGAATGGGATCTATAAACAGAAAGGTTAAAACAGAACTTGTGAACTTAGTATGCATTCATACTCACTTGCTTCAAGCATTAAAATTAAAACTAGGAAACCATCTTAGTTTATCTCTTCAATGTTATTCTGAGTAAACGTTTTACTTAATGTGTGAAAATCACACTGAACTCTCAACATTTAAATCAAAGGGTATAGGTTACTAAGAAAATGGTTAATCACACAAGGTTATGGATCTAATTGTATGAAACGATTAGCTCTGCATAAGGAAAATCAGCATTAACAACAACCAAGTTGTTCTACCAATATAAATCACAACATTAAGTGCAGTCAACTATCAGCTACACAAGGCAATGGTCCCGATGGGATGGGTGCAACATATTTTCTCTCCTGGAAGAATAATTAAATGCACATTTTCAGCTACTGGCAGTTCCACTGTGGCATCTTAATTTAGGAAAGCATCTTTGAAACAAGGATATCTAAGGAAAAATATCTCTACAGTAAAACCAAAACATCATAAGTAAAAACTGCAGGGTCAAAATCACACACCACTTAAAAAACAGAGCTGTATGATTATTCTTTAACTTCACACTAATTCTAGGACTTTGCTGACTTGTAATCAGCATCCTTCCCAAGTTCAACTGGCACAGTGTGATCTGGATACTATGAAAATGAAAGTAAGGATATAGAAGGGCCAGTGTTTGTATTTGTAACTAGAAGATGTACTAAGCTACCTGGGCATGTAGCGTCTCATTTTTTTATCGGATTTTCTCTAGTTCTTTGGGGATTTTTTTTGTTGTTGTTATTATTGTTGTTGCTCTTGTTGATTTTTGTTTGTTCATTTGTTTTGCAGCAAGATATATTCTCTGTCTTTTGCTGTATTTGGAAAGTTGACTCCTAGATCTTTTATCTCAGGTTTCCCTTTTATGAAATTTCCTTTTGTTTATGACATAGGGGCATATGAGGCAAGAAAGCATAGTCCAGAGGTCAGAAGCGTAATTTCTCAAGGTTCCTGTTCCTCTCTTTGTGCCAGGAGCCATAAAATGTGTATGAATAACAGGCAAACCTTTAGTCGCCATTTTTCCTGAGCAGAGCTCAAACCTCAAATTTTATTAAGTCATTCAATTTGCATTCTTTCTTAATATGCCCATCTAATGCTGGGCTCACTGTCCTCTAGAATTTGTCTCCAGAGAAAGAAGTTTGTTCATGCCATCATTTTTCTTCTTGAAATGATTATTTTTCAACTTATTTTAGAATTATTTTATTAAAGAGGAACTCATATATGAAACCGTGAATGAATAACAAGTGTTCAACGGGATGGTGTCCCTCAAGTTGACCAAGGGAAGCAGCATCCAGAACAAAGGAGTTCATTACCTAGCATCACAGGGGTTCCTTGTGCCATGGCCAGTCTCTGTTTACAAGGCCTAAAGTTCTCTTGCC
The DNA here is from genome assembly GCF_982192425.1 of Myodes glareolus. NCBI lineage: Eukaryota > Metazoa > Chordata > Mammalia > Rodentia > Cricetidae > Myodes > Myodes glareolus. The sequence goes on along the minus strand of NC_142043.1, from coordinate 24,909,469 downwards.
TTCTAATGCCAAAGTTCCACTGTTATTCTAGTTGAATTAAGTGGAAACAAAAAGTGTACACTTTTTTAAGTTTAGCTCACTGTTGGCCCAAGGAAGTCTTTTCTTATTCGTTCATCCCTTTTTTCATAGTATTTCATATCCTTCCTAAAAGGATTCTTTCTATAAAGAAAAGATGGTTCACTAGAAATCTAAAATTATTCCCATTCTTTACTTGATTGACAGTCACATACTTAGCAAACTCTTTGTTATTAAACAATTTCTTTCAAAATAACTTCTGCTGTCCATAGATCCCGATACTCATTCTGCTGACTGTAGGCATCACTTAGAGAAAGCTTCCTCTAAGCTGTAAACCCCATTTGCCCTATTTCATCATTGTCTCGTTTCCATGGGGTTGTTTTAAAATTTCCTCCCCGAAGCAAGTATTTATAGTCTCTACTTCTCACTCGAGTCAACTCAAAAATAGTTAAGTAGTAGGCGGAATCCATCATAGATTGGACCACCTCATTTATTACTTGATGCAGACTCTATATCCAGATTCCAATATAAGTGTCTATGTCCTCCAATCAATTTACTTATGCAACACATCTCTTTTAAAACACAGTTCAGTTTTTGTTTAAAGCACTGTAACCTACAATATGTGATCTGCTCTCCAATTTTTGCTTCCCTGATAACTACTGCAAAAGAGATGTGGAGTTTATCACTTTAGTAAAGCAATTATTTTGAATATTTCTTAAACTATCCACCATCAAATTATAATCATAAGTACTTAACAGATATTTAATAGTCTTTCAGTCGTACTATTTAGACTTTCCCTTATTTTCTAACACTTCCTTTTTTATTTCCCCAAGTATTCACATCTCACCCATGTCTTCTTATGTCTTTCCTCTTATCCATGTATTTGTTCTATCTTTATCCATCTTCTGACTTCTCCCACAGTCTTCTAGACTGCAATGATTTTGTTATAAGCACCTTCAAATCCATTTCCTTCCAATGTGTGTCTCTGAAACCAGAGATTAACTTTCTAACTGTTGGACTCCTCAGAAGGTGAAGAGTCACAGTCTCTGCTTTGCTAATATTACCTTCCCTGATTTCTATAGTGTAGCTTACTTGTTTTCCTAAAGAAGTTCCTGCCATTGTAAATAATCTAACCAAGAAAAGAAGAAAACCATATGTGGGAATAAAAGTAATATCTTTTCCTACCAACACACATAAGATCAAATAAAATTCTTTAATATTTTAAACTTACTGAACAATCACAAGGCCATACATAGCAACAATTCAGGAAAGTTAAGGGAATCTCTGCCTAATGTATAGATCGGTCTTGCTTACTTTTCTACTGTTATGACCATGACTGAGACAACTTATAAAAGAAAATGTTTAACTTGGAACTTATAATTTCAGTGGGTTTGAGTCCACAACTGTATAGCAAATGCATGGTAGCCAGAATAGCTGAGACTTCATATTTTGATATACAAGAATGAGGCAGATTGATAGACAACAACACTGGGGGTGACAAGCCTTTTGAAAACTCAAAGACCCCCACCTCCCCAGCGACACACCTTCAAATAAGGTCCCATTTCCTAATCCTTTCTGAACAATCCCATTAACTGGGAATCAAGTATACCAAGTATACAAATACATGAGCTTGTGGAAACATTCTCATTCAGACTATCAGAGTGTCATGACAATCTGAAAAGTCATCTATGAAATAACAGATGATAAGACCAGATGTTTTTACTGCTCTAGATGCAGTGAGACCTGGGAGAATGGAGTCAAAGTATCAGGCAGACTGGTCTCATGCAACAGCCAACTTTATTCAGAGCATCAGACAGTTTATTCTCTGAAGGTGAGGAGGAGTCACAAGAGTAAAGTGCACAACCAAAAGGACAAGGAGCATATGGCAGACAGGCCACATGTGGAAAAATCTCTATTCCATTAGTCATACAAAAAAATAGGTGGCATGTGTCAGTAGAATTTGCTGAAGGGGACAGAGGTAAGAGGACCATGAGTTCAAGGCCAGCCTAGGCTACATGTTTTTACCAGGCAGTGATGGTGCATGCCTCTAATCCCAGTACTAAGAAAGCAGAAGCTGGCGGATCTTTGAATTTGAGGCCAACCTGGTCTGCAGAAGGAATTCCAGCACAGCCAGGGTTGTTACTCAGAGAAAACTTGTCTCAAACAACCAAAAAAAAAAAAAGGAAAGAAGGAAGAAAGGAAGGAAGGAAGGAAGGAAAGAAGGAAGGAAGGAAGGAAGGAAGAAAGTTGTAATAAATAGTCTGAGGCAAATTTTCTCAAAGAATGAGTCTAGTGCTTTTTAAAATGCTGAGTTACAATGCTCTTGTCTTTTTTTGTTTTTTGTTTGTTTGTTTGTTTTGGAGCTTTCCTACAAGCAGTCAGTATATTCTTTACCTCACAGTACTCCATTCTTGTTCTGACATAGGTTTATTATTTAAATACTAATATGAAGAGATAAGGATACTTACAATACAGAAAGAGTATCCAAATCACTCTTCAATAATATTATTAGTCACATATTTATTCTGCTCTATACAAAGGAAAAAATGTGTGACAGAAACAACATCATATAAGAAAATTAACATATTTTAAATAAAGTCATGCAATATGTTATTATATGAATCATTTTAATTGTAGCTAAATTATAAGGATTCATAAAAGGAGGTCCTTATGAACTTGTAGGAGGAACATAGATGGTTTGCCTAATGAGTGAGGAAATGTAAGGAAAGCATTACAAGAACAGCAATGCCAGTAAATATTGAGCACATGGGCATACTTTTCAATAATTTTCATTAATTAATCTGTGTATGTTGGTGCACATGACAGTGGAGGTTAAAGGCAGATATTAGAAGTCATTCTCCACCTCAGTTTTTGAGAAACAGTCTCTCACTGAATCCTGAACTCAGCAATTGGACAGCATGCCTGGCCATCAACCTCCATGCCACCAGGCACACGTGATTATGCCTACCTTGTCCATGGGTTCCAATGATTCAAATCCAGCTCCTCATCTTCATATAGCAAGAACATTACTGACTGAGCCTTCTCTCCTGGCACTCATATCAATTTTTAATTTATTATACAATTCAACAAACTTTGTTATTTCATTTGCATACTACATATGCTATTGTGTTTGAGTTTTATTCACCTTGCTCCTCCATAATCCTCTGCATTTCCTTAATCCTGTTGGTGGTCCCCTTCATATCACACACACACACACACACACACACACACACACACACAAATGTTCTTCTGCTGTCATGTCAAATGTGTCTTAGTTAATGTTCTATTGCTGTGAAGAGAAATCATGACCACAACTCTTATAATTGGGGTTGACTTTCATTCAGAATTTTATTCCATTACCATAATGGCAGAAAGCATGGAAGCACACAGGCAGACATCGTGATGGAGAAGTAGCTGAGATCAGCAGGAGGCAGGGAGGGAGGCAGGGAGGGAGGGAGGGAGGGTGGCAGGGAGGGAAGGAGGGAGGGAGGCAAGAGAGAGAGGGAGAGAGAGAGAGAGAGAGAGAGAGAGAGAGAGAGAGAGAGAGAGAGAAGGCTGGCTTGAACTTCTGAAACCTTAAAGCCCACTTAAGTAACACACTTTCTCTAATAAGACCACACCTACTCCAAAAGACGTACCTCCTAATAGAGCCACTCCCTAAGAGCCTATGGAGGCCATTACCATCCAAACCACCACTAAATGTATTTCACATTAGACTTTCTTTTCCCTGTCTACCTCAATTAAGGTCTTTCTCTCCCTTTTCATGGTCCTATGTTTATCTCTCTCTCACGCATACATGCATATGCATGCACACATACACAAACATACATTGGTAGATATTTAAATCTATATTCCACATACAATATAAAACACATATTTGTATCTCTTAGACTGGCTTATTTTGTTGAACAAAAGTAGCTTCACCTACATCTATTTTTCTATAAATATCTAATTTTATTTGTGGCTCCAGCTGAAAAATTCCACTGTGCACAGATACGATATTGTTTCCCTAGTCATCTACTGTTAGACAATTAGGCTGGTTCTGAAAAAGGACCATTGTGAATCATGTGTGAATACAATAAACATGGATGCATTTGTACTTCTGTGGTAGGTTGTCTTACTGTCCTGAGGTACATAAATATATTAACAGGTTAATTTTTACGTTATTGTTTCAGGGTTCAAATATGTATATAAATGAAAGATAGAATATATTTATTTGTATATTATTTTCCTCTGTCTAGCATCCTTTTCTCTTTAAAATCATTTTCCAAAAGGAGTATTTTAGAACTTCAAAAGGTTATCCAAAGACAGTTTGAAGATTGCTGGTGAGAGCTCAGGAAAAACAGGCAGTTTTCTGTTTGAATGTGAGATCTTTGAAAGTATTGGAGTGAACTACTTTCTACCTCAATAAAGCTGTTGGAAATCCAACAAGCAGCAAAGTAGAAGAGTAAATGCAGCCTTCCTATTCACTTGGACAAATGGCAACAGAGAAAAATACAATCATGGATTGCTCTAAATTTTGTTAGGCAAGTTAGCATTCTCATTAGCTAGGAACCTCCGTTTGAACCCCATTAGTACGTTCAAGCATCTGGCCACAAATAATAGTTTTCTAAACGTCTATATTTTTCAGAGTACTTACAGAGAACAAAAACAAATTAAAATTCCATTGCTTTTAAGATAAAGGGCACTGAGAACTGAAATAGTTTCCTTATAATATATCCTGGTCCTATTTTCCCCTTCCACATTCCTTCCAGACTCTTTCCACCTCCCAGCTTCGTCCTCTAGCTCCCTTCCACATTTGCTCTAGCTCCTTCAGTCTCTCTTCCTTCTTCTCCCTCTCTGCTCTGCATGAAAAAAAAAACAAACAAAGAAACAAAAAACTGATAGGAAAATATAAAAATAAAACAAGAAATGGAAAAAAAAGCCCATACAAACAAAACACAGAATCCATCTTGTTTGGGGAAACTACTCCCAGGCATGGGGCTTGCCCTAGATTGTGGTTGAAATACTCATTGACACTCCACTGAAGAAAACTGATTTTCATTTTCCAGAGTATACTTACTAATAACCAATTGCTAGAAGGTGGAATTTGTGTACACTTCCCTTTCTTTGTGCTGGGATTTTGTCTGGTTTGAATATGTAAAAGTCTTGAGAATATTGTAACAATCTTTAAATTCATATGTACATGAGCCTTGCTCTGCCTAGAAGATGCTGTTTCCATGGAGACAACCAACATGTATGGTTCTTATAATTTTTCTGCCTCCTCATCTTCACTGATCACTGAGTCTTGTAGGAAGTACAAGGTTTCATAAGATACTAAATTTAGGACTGAGTGCTCCAAAGTCTCTTAGTCTTTGCATGATTTCCAGTTGTGTCTGTGTTAATTATTGTTTAAGAAACTTCTCTGATGAGGATTTATTGATGCACTCATCTATGCATTTAGCAATATTTATTAGGAGTCATTTTATGTTCCTTAACAGAACAATAGTAATAAGTTTTCATTTAGGACCTGTGACCTATGTATGCAGTCTTAGAATCTTAGCCACTATAGTAGTACCAAGTATGTGTTTGTTCATAGAGTGAACTATATGTTTAAATGAAAAACAACAGCAATAAAAAAAGTGGTTGGTCACTTCCATAATATTGGTGTAACTATTGAACTAATATATCTTATAATCACTATTGAACTAATGTATCTTGCGGCTAGGTTTCGGGCATAGGCCACAGCTTTGAGATAGTATTGATTACTTTTTCTCTTTCCGTAGCCTTCAGAGTACCTTCCACCACTAGAAAGACTAGTCAAAGGTGTGACTCTTCAGTTGGACACCAGCTCTACTTCTCCATGTCCAATGACATAATTAAGTTGTATCACCAACATTAGGTCTTTACCATAAGTTTATGAAGAGTAAACATTAACTTTCCCAATGGGCTCTAATGTTTATGAGGTCCCTTATTCCAATGACTCAATCATAAGCAATAATATGCAGGTTGTAAGATGTAGTTGGTAAAAAGCCTGAAAAATAAGCCAAGCAGCTTATAATTAATATAAGTCTTTGTGTGTTTGAGACTCAATGGCTGTGGGACTAGGCAGGAAAGAAACTTCTATCTACACATGTTTAGATGTCAAAGGCAAATGTCTCACTTAAGCAGATACCTGATTAACTCCAGCACACGTTTGTGACTGGCCTTCTGTCACTGAATTTTAAACAGTCTTCTGCAAGAGACCAAGGAAGATGGTCATCTCAAGACCAGCTTGATTTTCAGATTTGTAGTAATAATTAAATAGCAGAAAATACTTGTCCAATATAATTAAAAATCAACCTTGAGTCCAGTAATCTCAGATGTTAAATGTTTACTGTGGTCTTTATTGTATAAACTGACAATCTTAACTTAAAACTCATTTGGAAATATAAGGGATCCAGAAAGGTCACAGCAAAATTAAGCAAGTATAAAAGAGAGGATTTAAAATTTCTGATTTCAATATTTATTATGGGAAATTGTATTTAAGGCAATGTTACATAGATGAATAAATTAAATTAAATTTTAAAGAAAATGATGTTTTAAAAGAATTTCATGACAGTTCAATCAGATATACTTGTGTTCTTCAGAAAATGGTGAAATGGAAAATATATATCTTCAAGCAAAAGAGTGTCACCAAATATCCTCTTCGTAAAATATGAAGTAGTTTCAAAGTAGCCCAGAAACCCAAATGTTTGAAATCATAAATGCCAGAGATAGCATCAATAATTACAAGTGATGTAAAAAAATTGAGTAAATTGGACTTCATCAAACTTAAATTACTTCCATTTCAAATGACATTTTCAAGTAAAAAGACAATCAATAAAATATAGAAAATATTGCAAATCATAAAATAAGACTGTCTATATTAAGTGAACTGTTAAAATTCAATCACAAAAATAAACTTTAATTTTTTATTTTTATTTATATTGTGTGTATGAATGTGTGTCACATAATTGCAGGTTTTTGTGCGGGAATTAGAAGTGTTTGTAAGCTCTCCAACTCATGAACTGAGTCTTGAGCTCTGGTCCTCTGGCAAACAAGTGTTTTGAACTTCTATATCATATCTGCAGACATATAACTCAGTTAGTTTTTTAAAGCATGGGAACTTGAATAAGTAAGAAGTATAAGCATGTTAGGAAAGTATTTAAGATTTTAAATTTGTTATAATTAGTATTAAAGAAAACAACCTATGACATATCTGGAAAAATCAGCAGATGAGAAGTGTGAAATGGAGGAAAAGCTGCTAATGTCCAGAAAGGAGACAAGCATGTCACCAAGGACTCAGCATTTTTATTGGACAAGATACAAAGACATGGATAAGGGTGAATGCATTAGACCAGGAGACAAACTTCTCAGTGAAACTGAGGAAGTGACTGAATGTTTTGTGTGAAACCAATAAGAATTTCTGTAGATTCAGAAAAAAACAAAATTGTAAGAAAATGATACAGTATTTTTTTTAAAAAAAAGACCTAAAAAAAGACCTATCATACAATTGTCTGTAATTATGTTACCTAATTGTATAGCTTATGAAAAGGTAGCCTATAAACAGTTACAAATAACATTAAATCTTCAATTCTTTATTCTTCACTTGTTAAGATAAGTCAAGATTGTTAAAATAAGATGAAAAACATTTCAATTGCTATGACTTCCATGGAAACCAGGAATGCACACGGTGCATACTTGCAGGCAAGCACTCACATATTCAACATAAATATAAACCAGTCTTTTAAACAGTTAGCACTTATTAATATATAACTGGTTTATCAGTCTAAAAGAGTATTTTGATTTTTTGTTTTGGTTTTACAGTAGAAATCCCCAATACCGACTTTCATAGAAAGGAAAATTAACTGAAATCCTGACTGATTGGACCTTTTATCTGACTTGCCTCTGAGTGATTTATTTAAATATTTGGGAATCTGCCACTCTGTGATGGTTAGTAAGAGACAGAATTAACCCTCTGACATCAATAATCTAAAAGCAAACATTTGCTCATGTCAAGTTTTGGTAACCTGCATGCACAGTACATCCTGAGATGGGCTATCAGCCTCTCACCTGGGTCCTAAATTAGGAGTGAGCCAAAGAAATAAAAAGTGGAAAACCTGTTCTTAATGCAACATTAGTCAGTTCAGGTGACTGGGGTGTTAGCAATTATATCAATATCTAGATACATCTTCAAACTGATTCTGTGGTTTTACTATGCTTATTTTGATGTCTAGTGCATTTCAATCCTGATTTTCCCTAAACAAAGAGCCAGAACATTGCTGCATCTCAAGTACTTAAAAATCTTATCTCTGATGCTGACTCATTCAGTACCAGGAGATGCAGTTTCAGTGTTCAGACCTCAAAATTTTAAGTTTGTTCCTAGAATTATTTAAGATATTCTTGTTTAATTTACAATCATAAAACTGGTGGGGATTGCTTTAGTTCCTCAGGAAGTCCATTCCTTGTTAATAAACTGTAGATATAAAGACACAGGAATAAACCTGACCTATTAATATATCACATTAGGAGCTAAATCCTAGACATTGAGAACAAGATCAAGAATACAGATTCTTTCTATAGGAAAGATAATTATAAAAGAACAAATATTTAGGTTGGTAAAATATATACTTCCTTCAAGATAGGAATAGTTGATTTTTTAAAAAGAGAAATGAAAAATGAAACCAGAAGATAAAAACGTTCATTGGGAATTATGAGAGATTGTAGAGGGAAGACACCAACATGTTGAAATATTAAATCACACATAGGGAAAAACACCATGTATTTTACCAGAAATTTATATATTCCATATAACTTTGAAATAGTCTATGGTGGCGACATATCCAATACATAAGAGAGAAAGAAACAAATGAAATAGTGTTCAAAAGAAGCATCGTTGAGAGTTCAGATATGAGGAACTACAATTAAATAAAATCATTGAGATCAGAAAGTTGGTAAAGGTGATATCAATGTTCACATCAATACTAGTTTTAATATTTTAAAAACCTCAAACAGAAGCAGGCAATTCTTCAATATATTTTGGGAGCTCCCAATGATAGAGGTTGGAAGCAGATTTTTAAACTCTAATGCATCTTTTAATTGTTCCTATTATGAAAATACAAAGTTCTCCCTTGCAGTCTCTCATAGTCACCCACTATTCCTAATGTTCGTAAACAGATTATCAGTAAGAGAATGTGTGTGTGTTTCTATTTTACTAAGACACTTGCTTTCTTAGCAAATACCAGGTGCCTGTAACTTATAATTTGAGAATTGCTGCCTAATTCAACACAAATTCCTTTGAAATAGAACTTATTTTTCGAGTAAGCAAGCTGCCACCTGAAAGCAAGTTAGACACTTTTCCACCTTGAACCAAACAATAATTTTAAAGCAAGGGAATAAAGTAACGCTTCTGATACTAAATGTATTAACACATTCCGTAGGAATTGATTCAACTTTCAAAAGTTCCTGACACTTAGGAAATGATATCTTTTCTGTAAAAATCAAGTTCTTGTCATTCTCTTGGCTTTTAACCTGCTATCCAACACTAACTTCTTCAAGTCCACGTTAGAATTACTTAGAATTCAGAAGCATCCAGCAGAAACTTTTCATTTTTCCATTGAATCTTCTCATATTTACAAAAGATATTTTAATTTTATAATGGTCTAGAATTATATATGAAATTACCCCAGATAAGAATTCAAATAAATTTGACTTATTACATATCTATATATAAAGATATATAATTATCTTTATAATTATCAACTTATAGAATAACACAATGCAGGAAAATTGGTCACATTTTCAATGCTTCCAGTAAGTTAGATTTAATTAGTAAACTCCAAGGCACAGATTACAGACAAAGTATGCAATTACACAAGTTGAGAAAACTGTATACACCCATTAACATGCTTGGACATTAGCAAATTATATTAATAATTTCCACAGTTTAATACAGTATTTCAGTTCAATAACATTTTCATAAGATTCATAATTCCAGTGTAGTCATGAGAAACAACTAAACTTGATTGAGGCCAGGCCTACCAAATATTTAGGCATCTACCCTTAAAAGCTTTTAGAGACACTTGAAGCAAGAAACAACTTGGCTCTAGAGATGATCCCAGGTGTCCACGGGGATATCCCCAGCTAGGTCTTTGGACAGCAGAGGAGAGGGTGCCTGAACTGTCCTTGCCCCACTATCACACTGATGATTATCTCGATTATCACCATAGAATCTTCGTCCATCCAGCAATGGATGAAGATAGAGACAGAGACCCTCATCAGAGCAACGGGCTGAGCTCCCAAGGTCCAGTTGAAGAGCAGAAGGAGGGAGAAGACAAGCAAGGACGTCTGGACCATGAGGGGTTGGTCCACCCACTGAGACAGCGTGCCTGTTCTCATGGGAGCTCACCAAATCCAGCTGGACTGGGGCTGTACGAGCATGTGATCAAACCGGACGATCTGAATGTGGCTGACAATGGGGGATGACTGAGAAGCCATTGATAATGGCACTGGGACTTGTTTCTACTGCGTGTACTGGCTTTGGGGGACCCAACTCCATATGGATGCACAGCTTCCTAGGCCTGGATGGAGGCGGGAGGGCCTTGGACCTCCCGCAGGGCAGGGTTCCCTGCCCTCTCTTAAGAAGGGAAGGGGATAGAGGAGGGACAGTAGGGGAGCGGGAGGAGAAAGGAAGGAGGGGAGGAAGTGTACATTTTTGAACGGAAAAAAATAAATTATAAAAAAAAAGAAAAAACTCAAAACTTCAAAGAAAGCAAAATTAAAGGGATTTGATGCTAAATGCAGCATGGTGATCTTGATAGAAACAAAAAAAATGTTATTAGTGGAAAAACTTGTGAAATAGGGACGTCTACAATTAGTACTTTGCCAATGGATGTGTTAGTTACCCCTTTTCACTGTGACATGTTATCTAAGAGAATACTTAAAGAGAATGGGATTTATTTTGCCCCATGTTTTTTCATTTTTCAGTTTACGTTTGGCCGGTTCTTTTGCTCTTATGACCATGGTAAAGCAGAAACATTATAGCAGAAGAGCATTGGAAAAAACAGATGCTTCTACTGTGGCATCCAGGTCACAGAGTGAGAAGAAAGAGGAAGAAGATTAAAACCTTCAAAAGTATGTTCCTTACTCTCTCCAACAGCCAAACCCCTTAATGTCCGTTCAGTACATAGTCATCAATGAACTAAGCCGTTGGTGAAGTTTAATCTAATCAACACACCATAACACATCATGTGTAGAGAGAGATTTTAAACACATGAGGCTTTTGATGGAATCTTGATATTAAATCATAGCATTCTGCCCTTGACCTCTCTAAGATTCTTTTCCATCTTATAAAGGTGTTCAGTCCATCTTCAAGAGTACCCAAAGATTTAACAATTACATAATTTCTCAAATTTTCAATTTTAATGTGTCCTCTGAGACTAAAGCCAGGCTCTGAACTATTAGTCCCTGTGGGAGAAGAGAAAAAAATCACAGAATTCTAAAATTCAGTGGTGGTACACAACTCACATTCCCATTCTAAAAGAGGAACACAGCAAGGCACATATTGACCAAAGCAATACTTAAGATACAGCGAAACAAATATTAATCATATAGGCCAATGTCTGCCACCTGAATCATATGGTAGTGTAATGTGATTTCTGAGATGTGCTGTGACATTGAAAATTGTAGCATGTGATCTCTCTTTTGGAACAGCTCTGCTTGTTGGCCTGCGGCATTCCTTGGCAAATGCTGCATATTTCAAGTTTCTCTTACTTCCTATGGCTTCCACATCAGCTTCATTTGCCATAATTTTATGCATCACACTTTGAGGAGATTCTACAAAGACTGTGACACTGTCACACATTGCCTTGCAGGCCAATCATTCCTTTGAAATCTTGGTTAAAGATTCAGAGGTAAGTTATCTATGTCACTATAGCAAGAAAATAACCCAAGTAACGTGAAAAGATCCCAGAAGGAGTCTGTCCTGCAAACGACTGTACTCAACATGACCTATCCATCCAGTCAAGCTCTAATAAGTCACTCAGTACAAATTAATCAATAAATAAATTTATTGAAGAGAATAGCTTCCTCATGACGATCACATTAATCAGGAAATGAGGAAAATATATAAAAGAATCGCAACCTATACTAACAGGCAATAGGAGAAACAGAATCAGATCCCACTTCCTAGTGTGCCAATGACTTGTTTGCTTTTGTGTTACTTAACAAATTATTAAACTGGTGAGTATAGTTCCATTTGATTGTATTTGTTTACACATAGCATATTCTTTAAAACTCCCAAATGTAAAGTGTACAGGGTAAACAGTATACTCTGTACACAAATCTTTTTAGAGTGGCTGATGTGTGTTCAGAGACTATAGTAATTTAAGTTTTGTGAAGTATGAATAATAAAACCCAGAGACCAATACTGGGGTTCTGGCTGAATCAGAAAAGCAAAGCAACCAAGCCACTAGAGAGTTCTTACCTCTACCAAGACTCAGACAACAAAGGGGGAGATCTAATACTCAGTGTGACTGTAGATTGCAATGCTCTCCAACAAACTTCAGACTGCAATGAACTCTTGTCTCCTCCTGCTTTATATACCTCTCTCCACCCAGCCATATCACTCCTGTCTCTACCTCCTAGTGCTAGGATTAAAGTTCTTTGACTCCCAAGTTTTGGGAACACATTTGTGTGAGTTCTGTTTCTCTTTGTAGACAATTCAATCCTGTGGAGCCTAGAGTGGCCTTGAGTCCTGGGATTAAAGGTGTGTGTCACCACTACCTTTAATCTGGTGGCCTCTAGAGGTTTAGCTTTGCACTCTGATCTTTAGGCAAGCTTTATTTATTAAAACACAAATAAAATATCACTATAGTTTTAGCAAATTTGATTTTTAAAAGAATGGTGCAAAATAGAAGTTCTTTAGTATGGGCTGCTGTTTTTACTAAGTAGATTCCCTCATACCCCTACTATCCCAGTTGGGAGCTCAAGAATAGATAAACTTCTGCAAGACTGCTGACTAATAAAGCTGAATTAAGAAATCATTCACATTAATATCTTCTAAAGATAATATGTTATGCAAATAAAAATGACCTAAATAACTGTTCCTGTTGATATCTGATGACTGTGGCAAAAAATATACATAAGCAACCCCAAGAAGATCAATCAGTAAGCAGAGGTGAATATACTTCTGTTTCATGCATACTTTTCATACCGCTTGGTATTGATTGTCCATGTAAGCGCCAGTCCTTGTCTTACCTCACTGCAAGGCACTTGTTTATTAAAGACAGATATCGAACTGAAGTAAGGAAAGTTAATGGCTTGCTATTTTCCTTTGAGTAAATCCTCAATGACTAGGAGTAATTGAATTAAGAACAAAACTATGACCTACTTGTACTTCTATAAAATTTTTTAAATGGTTGCTTTAACAAGTGATATTTGTCCAAAAAAACTCTACCAGACTCTCTGTTTGCTTAGTGTAGCTCGTATGATTATAATATCTTTATTGTACTCTAATCAATACAATCTTCACAAATAGTATGTGATATATAATTTATTTCCCCCTAACTTTAATTTGAATATCAATAGTAGCATTGTTTCAATTACTTCACTTTATTTAGAGAAGTATTTATAAATAACTGTTTAATTATAATAATTCTTTTTCCTATTTTATATATGCTATCAATAAAGGGAATAGATATTAATAAAACCAGGCATGGTATTGTATGCCTATCAACCCATCACTCAGGAAACTGAGGAAAGGGTTCTAGAATTGAAGGAGGATTTAATTAGACCCTTGGTGTTAAAACACAGAGCTCTCACATTAAAGGTACTAATTGCTTATTCTGGAGCTAAATTTGACTTCCCAGTGAACTGGTAACACTGATTCACATAACCCCCAAATCCATGTTTCAATATGGAATCAGTTTCATTAAGTGATATGAGATGCCTCTATGCATACTGTGAAGATGTTTTATTGCCTTTGGTTAATAAAGAAGCTGATTTGGCCAATAATCAAGGAGAATAAAGTCAGGTGGGAAATCAAAGCAAAGATTAAGAGAAAAAGAAGGTGGAGTTGGAGATGCCAGTAGCTGCCAGAGAAACAATATGTGAGGTTAACAAACCAAGAGCCTCATGGTAAAATATAGACTAAAATAAATTGATTAATTTATGATGTAAGAACTATTTAATAACAATCCTGAGCTAGTAGGACAAACAGTTTCTAACTAATATTAAGCCTCTTAAACTGGCAGCTGTGCCAGATACCTTCACTTACAATGAAGATTTTATAGTAATAGAGCACAGAATGCCATAAACCAAGGCATTAGTAAAAACATGTTTGTTAAAACATCAGATAAGACATTTTCACAAACTGCAAAATTCCCTCTTATAGGCCTCAGATGCTAGTGGATGACATTCTTAGATTATGTGTTGGTGGGAGGTAGTGATCTACTAACTTAAAAAATTCTAAAATGTTTTCATCATTAGTCCCTTTATGTTACTTGAAATATAGAACTGAGTAGGGCATGGCTGTTCGTGGGGCTAGAGTTTACAAGGACTAAGATAATTAAGCTTTGTACCTGCAACATTCCAAGCTCCCACAGCACTACATTCTAATATTCAAAGTCTTTGTAGACTGAGCATGTTTCTAGGATTTCTAGGTCACAGTCATTCACAGCAATGTGATGGCAAATCATTAATAAAAGAGAAAAACAAATATCCCTATATGGAAATTGAATTATTTAGAAAGCACTAACATTTACATTTCTAAGCAAATTTTAAAATTTGTATAATCATTTATATTGTTAGCAGAATTTGTGTACCCTATTCTTCAGTGATTTTTAAACTAATTTCTACATTTGTGTGGTTTTATATCTTAATTTCTTCCTTTGTTGAAAATAGATTCTTTTCTCATACAATATATCCTGATTACAATTTTCCCATCTCTACTCCTCCCAGTTCCTCTCCACCTTCCTTCCCCTCCAGAACCACATTCTTTCTAATTCTCACTAAGAACACCTTTCTAACAGATAACAACTGAACATTACCAATTTTTTATATTCTTCATTTTAAATCTGACAAATTGATATTTTCAGTTACAGTCTGTTTTGAAAAGTATATCCTTGAGTGACAAGAAACCATAAATTTGGTGAAGAATTTGAAAAAAAATAACTTTATCGGTACACATCTGCACTTGTACACTTGCCATTATACACATATGAGCAAGTTTTTTGAATCCTATTTTATTCTTTAAACATGTTCATTTTCTTCTCATGAAAGAAATTACCACTGTGAGGATGAGTACAGTTCTTCAGGAAAGAGTCACAGGCAGCAAAATGTGTCATATAATTACTTTGGATCTGTAGAATCACTCTTTCCTTAATAAGCAAAACTGTAGTGACAACTTAAAAATTAAAAGCCTACAATGCCATCATACTTAATGGAAGCTGGTGACAAATGTCTAGATGATACATATCAAATCGATACCAGTGACTCAGTGTTGAACATATGTTTGCATAAAGAACTAGTAATTTAGGATAAAACACTGTGGTAGCATGATGGATAGTTGGGACTGGGGATGTATTGGAGGAGGTTGTTTGTTGGTTCCTGGCTGCTCAGTCTTGAAATAAACACACAGAAACTATATTAATTAAATCACTGCTTGGCCCATTATCTCTTCCTTCTTATTGGCTAACTCTTACATCTTAATTTAACCAATGTCTAGCAATCTGTGTATCACCAAGGGTCTGTGGCTTACCGGCAAGATTCCAACCGGTGTCTGTCTCTGGTGGGGCTATGTGACTTCTCTCTGACACCACCTCCTTTCTTCCAGTATTCAGTATAGTTATTCCCACCTACCTAAGTTCTACCTTGCTATAGGCCAAGTCATTTTCTTTACTAACCAATGATATTCACAGCATGCAGAGGGGAATCCCAAATCAAATCTCCTTTTATGTTCAAATGTAAAGGAAGGCTTTATCTTCAACATATTAAAATTACATATAGCAAAACAGGTATCAAGTAAGAATTACAGTTAAAATTACAATATTTATATCTACTCTATCTTTTATCATAACTAAGGAAAACTATAACTATCCATTCTTCAACTCCATAAAAGACTACAGAAGGATAGAATATTACCTAAGTAAACAGGAAGTGCATTGTAAGCAACTTCCAAAACTCTAAAATTGACAGACACATCTTGCTGCCTGGACAGTCACCCAAAGTTATTCTGTACCATTGGGGGATCCATAGTCAGCCTACAGGCCCATAGCATCTGGTAGACTTTTCCATGAAGCAGAAAATTTCAAAGACAGTTCCACCAATATTGGCAGTTTATCAGTAACATTTTTCTATGCTCTGAAGACTGTCTAGCAGACTCTCATGAGGCAGGAACCCTGAAGGATGGTCTCACCTTTAGGCAAGTTCAGCTTTCATTTACATGAGGGTACTGAATGTCCAGTTCAGCAGTCCAAGCAAGAGCAGTTTGTTGCCCAAATGGATAGCAAACTCCATAAGGACCTTGCTTCTTCAATGCTCATTTTCTTCTTCAAGCAACTGGTCCTGCCATGAGCAGACATGTCTCTGTCATGAAAGTCCTAACTTCTTAAAACATTTCAAGTGCCATATTCTGTAGTCTTTGAAAGGGTTGAAGAATAGCTATCTGAAATTAATCTCTGTAAATTTAGAAAATCTAACTAAACTGACAACAAGCTTGACTATTATAGGTGATTATCTATTAGCCTTAAATGTCTTAATTATACATTACATTTTTAAATGAGCTGTACAAGCACAATACCTTAATCAAGACCAGAAATATACATATAACAAAATTGACCTTAAATTTGTATTAATAAACCAAGATCCATGCCAATGCAAAGTATCCATCTCTATAGCAGAGATGAATATGGGAAGATGCTAAGTATCAGATGGGAGGGTAGAATGAAGAAGTCTACATAGTTCAAAATAACTGTTCTCTCAATAGAGTACATTGGGATGCAGGAGAAGATCCTAAGTATACATGGAAAAGTTACAGCAATGACTTAAATATATGTACAAACAAGCACCATCCCTTCTACAAACCTGGACTGTAAAAATGATTTTGTCATTGAACCTTTTCTTTGAAAAATAGAATCCCGTTTTTCTTCATTCATATGCCTTTCTTGGAAAAACCAAATATCAAGGACCAGCTACTGCCATTTTATTCTAATCTCCATGAACCATCCAGTGAATTATTATAAATCACAGTCTTTGTTTGCAGAATCAATCTAATGATGAAGACAATGAATGGTAAAGAAAACAGATACTGGGGGCTAAACATAGACCTGAGAAAATAACAGATACTTACTAAATGCAATCTAGGCACAAGTTGCCATTTTGAATGTATCTCTTCTGTGCTAAGTTTGTTTCTGTCCAACTTCCTTCTCCTGTGCACCTCTATAGGCTTAATTCTTTAAATGAAGTGACTCACTTCACTCTTTACACATTATAGCTCCCTTACGTAACTACACACAAACCACACTAACTAGTTCTGAGGAATCTCTTCCAGACAACTTTAATTTACCTTTTCTACCATGAATAAACTTAACTAATGCTCTATACACTGATCTTTGGAAATATCTGTTGTATGTTCCTGGGAAGTGAAAGTGTACACAACGCCCCACCCTTAACAACTGGTACATTCAGGGAAAGGGAAAATCAATTTTCTCTAGTGGAATTTCACTATATATATATATATATATATATATATATATATATATATATATATATATATATATATATATATCAACCATATGCCAGGGCAGGCCACATGCCCAGGAATAGTTGCTCAATACAAAACAGATTCCGTGTGGATAGAGGGATGGTCTTTTTGTCTCTTTCTCTTTTGGTCTTTCTGTCTGCCTGACTCTCTTGTTTATTTGTTTGGTTGTTTGTTTTAAATTTCATTTTTGTATTTTTTGACATGACAAAGAACATAAAACTGGATGAGTAGTGAGATGGAAAGTAACTGGGAAGAGTTATGAGAGGAAAACATGATGAATAAAAAAATTTTAAAATATTTAAAGTAGAAAATTAGCAAAGATACGCTTACAGGACTTCTTTGTACATTTATCATTATTAATTTTTTAATTCTCTAATTCATAAGTAGATCTGAGGTACACACAACAGAAGTCCCCCAAATCCCACATTAGACTTGTTCACAACTTCAAAAATATTTAAATCAAAAACAAACAAACAAGCAAACAAAAACTTAAGATTCTGTAACAGATTCCTTGGAAGTAGTTAGTTTTATCTGTGAATACTTGCTTAAGGGACCTATAATATGCAAAGATTAACTTCTTAGCTAGGGGTGATATCTCATATCCACTTCACCCTCTCAGTACTGGGACCCT
Source organism: Myodes glareolus (assembly GCF_982192425.1). Lineage (NCBI taxonomy): Eukaryota > Metazoa > Chordata > Mammalia > Rodentia > Cricetidae > Myodes > Myodes glareolus. The sequence continues at coordinate 24,891,062 of NC_142043.1, read as the reverse complement.
ATCTGGCTTTCACCTATATAAGTTTTATGCAATTTGCCACAGTCTGAACTCTGTGAGTTCATCAGTCTTGGTGAGTCTAGAAGACTGTTTCCATGGAGTCATTCTTCAACTCTTGTTCTTTTAATCTTTTTGTCTTCCCTTTTGCATAGATTCCTGAGCCTTCAGAGAAGGACTTAGATGAAGACATCTCACTTAAGACTGAGTGTCCCGAAGACTCTCAAATATCTCTGTACTTTGTCTAGTTGTAACATTATCTTAATAACCACATATTCCAACATACTACTATTTGGGCACATTAAATAAGCAATAAGTTCATATAAGCAATACACACCTGTAATATATTTTTAATCCAACTTTGGTTTCTCAAGCCAGACATGCGAACCTTATTCAAGTAATTATCCAATAACTTCCCTTCTAAAACTGATTTTAGTTGATGAGAAACTAGTGCCACCTTGCACTTCAGTACAAATATTAATTTCACTATTGAAAATCTCTTAGTTATTCATTGTCAGTTGCAAGGTTTCATTAAAAATAGCCTTTTCGGTTTATAATAAAATTATGTATTCTTCATTCTTCTTTGGATACAAATTGTTGCTTGTTGTAAGCTTGTTTGTTGATTTATTTTTAACAGATTACTGGGGGAAATTATAATATGTGTCAAATTATTTAAATCTGTGCTTTTCTAATTCTCATAACTAGTATCTTCATTGATATATTTTTATTAATTTATTTTTTAAAAGAAAACAAATTATCCTTTTTGATTTTACATTCCCTCTCCTTTCCCTCCTCCCATTCCCTCTACCTATCCCTTCCCCCAAGCCCCTCCTCACAGAGGGTAAGGGACATTGCTTTGGGGAGAGTCCAAAGCCCTCCCTACTATATCTATAGTCAAATGGATGAATATCTTAAATGTCACCATAGAACCTTCATCCAGCAACTGATGGAAACAGAAGCAGAGAGCTGCATTGGAGCACTGGACTGAGCTCTCAAAGTCCAGTTGAAGAGTGGAAAGAGTGAGAATATGAGCAAAGAGGTTAAGACCATGTTGAGGCACCCACTGAAACAGTTTACCTGAGCTAATGGGAGCTCAACAACTCCAATCAGACAGGGAAGGAGACAACATAGGTCCAAACTAGTCCCTCTGAATGTGAGAGACAGTTGCATGGCTGTGGCAGACTGCAGGGCCCCTGGCAGTGACACCATTATTTATCCCTTCTGCTTGTACTGGCATTTGGGGAACCTACTCATTACCATCTTAAATGGAATCCAGAATGAGCTCAGTCTCCTCTTAATTTCTTTGCTTATTTCCTTTGAAAAACAAAGGCAGTCTATGCTTTTGTAGCTTTACACTTAACCTATTGACCTTATTTATTGGTTGTGTAAATTTTCTATTAGAATATCTATTTTAGTATTTTTTAAAATCTGTTAGCCTTCCTTGATTGTGTGTACTCATGGGCAAAAGACTTACTAAAACACATTACTACATACATATTTCTTTTCTAATTAAATCTCAAAATGAATTTTAAAGCAAATGTGGACATGTGTGTGTGTGTGTGTTGCTTTATTTACAGGTGGCTTTATTTTTTAATCTCTAGGAAAGCTCAATTTTACACAAAAAACATTTGAAGGTTACAAATTTGTTTGGGGTCAATGATATTTGTCAATAAGTGGTGTTAATTTTATCATGCATTTTCTCAGAACAATAATAATATGTTAGAGTTTCAGAATATTAATCTTTATGGGAATAAAAAAGTGTGTACAAGATTCTTTGATATTTAAAAATCCATGTGATAGTCTGAGTTAATTTATAAAATCTTGTATAATAACAGAACTAAATAGTTTGTGTCTTCAGAATATAGAATAAGCAAAATATTTCCCTAGGTCACATAGATGCTATAAAATAAAAACTTCAATTTTTTCGAATTGCAAGCATTTTATATTGCATCCATGAGTTCTAAAGCAGACTAATTAACATATAATTATTTAAGTGATGCATTTCTATTACTATGGCAAAGTATGTAAGTCAGAAACAAAAGGAATCAGATAGTTTCATCTGGTCAAAAATATAACAATATAATTCTTGTGGTACTCATGACGGTGGGAGTTGGGTCTGTCTCTGACTTCTGCCGGCTTTGGAACCCTTATGTTCTTACTGTGTTGCATGATTCAGCCTTACTATGAAGCTAGGTGCCCAGTCTTATTGAAACTGGTATGCCATATTTGCTGGATATCCCTGTCTTTTCTGAAGAGAAAGGAGAAAGTATGGATGGGATGCATTGGGTTGGGAGAAGGGAGGAAAAACTACAGAACATGAGAGAAGAATAAATTTACTAAAAATTAATTAAGAATATAAAAAATAGAATCTACAGAAATCCAGTAAAATAAATTTCACAGTCTATTTGAATATTTTTCAAATTTTTATAAATCAGTTTTTCTTTAATGTGTACAACTACTTAAACAAAAACATCAAAACAGAATTAATTTATAATATTGATTTCCTACACATTTCAGTAGTGTTCTAATCTATCAAGAGAAATCTGTCAATGTTTGTAAGTAATCTTTTGTAGACTGTACTAAGAGGATCTCCAAAGTGGCTTTCAATATGATTTCATCTATATACATGAATTATAGTCTTTGAAAAAAGAAATTGAGGAGGATACCAAAAAATGGAAAGATCTCCCTTGCTCTTGGATTGGGAGGATCAACATAGTAAAAATGGCAATTCTACCAAAAGCAATCTATAGATTCAATGCAATCCCCATTAAAATCCCATAAAAATTCTTCACAGACCTTGAGAGAACAATAATCAACTTCATATGGAAAAAGAAAAAAACCCGGGATAGCCAAAACAATCTTATACAATAAAGGAAGTTCTGGAGGCATTACCATCCCTGACTTCAAACTCTATTACAGAGCTACAGTAATGAAAACAGCTTGGTATTGGCATAAGAACAGAGAAGCCGACCTATGGAATCAAAGAGAAGACTCGGATATTAACCCACAAACCTTTGAACACCTGAATTTCGACAAGGGAGCTAAAAGTATACAATGGAAGAAGGAAAGCATCTTTAACAAATGGTGCTGGCATAACTGGATGTCAACCTGTAGAAGAATGAAAGTAGATCCATATCTATCACCATGCACAAAACTCAGGTCCAAATGGATTAAAGACATCAATATTAATCTGACCACTTTGAACCTGACAGAAGAGAAAGTGGGAAGTAGTCTACAAGACATGGGCACAGGAGACCACTTCCTAGGTAGAACCCCAGTAGCACAGACAGGAAGAGAAACAATGAATAAATGGGACCTCCTGAAACTGAGAAGCTTCTGTAAAGCAAAGGACACTGTCACTAAGACAAAAAGGCTGCCTTCTGACTGGGAGAAGATCTTCATCAACCCCTCATCAGACAAAGGTCTGATCTCCAAAATATACAAAGAACTCAAGAAACTAGACACTAAAACTCTAATTAACCCAATTTAAAAATGGGGTACTGAACTGAACAGAGAATTCTCAACAGAAGAACTTTGAATGGCCAAAAGACACTTAAGGTCATGCTCCACCTCCTTAGCGATCAGGGAAATGCAAATCAAAACAAATTTGAGATACCATCTTACACCTGTCAGAATAGCTAAACTCAAAAACACCAATGATAATCTATGCTGGAGAGGATGTGGAGTGAGGGAAACACTCATCCATTGTTGGTGGGAATGCAAACTCATGCAGCCACTTTGGAAATCAGTGTGGCGGTTTCTCAGGAAACTGGGAGTCAACCTACCTCAGGACCCAGCAAGTTCACTCTTATGAATATACCCAAGAGATGCCCTATCATACTACAAAAGCATTTGTTCAACTATGTTCATAGCAGCACTATTCGTAATAGCCAGAACCTGGAAACAACCTAGGTGCCCCTCAATAGAAGAATGGTTAAAGAAGGTGTGGAACATATACACATTAGAGTTTTAATCAGCGGTAAAAAACAATGACATCTTGAATTTTGCATGCAAATGAATGGAAATAAAAAACGCTTTACTGAGTGAGGTATCCCAGACACAAAAAGAGGAATATGTAATGTAATTACTCATAAGTGGATTCTAGCCATAATTAAAGGTCTTTGAGCCTATAATTCGTGATCCTAGAGTAACTAAATAAGAAGGTGAACATGAAGAAAATCATGTAGTTATACTCCTGGATACTGGAAGTAGACAAGATTGCCAGGTAAAACTTGGGTGCAGGGGGGGGGGAGGGTAGCGGTGGATGTAAGGAGAGATGGGTAGAGAGAAGGGAGAAGGGGAGGATTCGGGAAAACTTGAAGGAATGGTATGGGTGGGATGGAGAATGGATTGATATGGGAGCAGGGAAGTAAATATCTCAACTAAGGGAGCCTTTTTAGGGTTTGCAAGAGTCTTGATTCTAGAGGGGTTCCCAGATCCAAGGAGAGATCCCCAGATTGTTACCTGGGCAGCAGCGGAGAGGGTGCCTGAACTGGCCTTGTCTCATAACCATACTGATTAATATTTTGCATATCACCATACAACCTTCATCTGGCGATGGATGGAGATAGAGACAGAGACCCACATTGGAGCACTGGACTTAGCCCCCTAGGTCCAAATGAGGAGCAGAAGGAGGGAGAACGTGAGCAAGGAAGTCAGGATCACGAGGGGTGCGTCCACCCACTAAGAAGGTGGGACTGATCTAATGGGAAGTCACCAAGACCAGCTGGACCTGGAGTGATGTAGCATGTGATCAAAATGGAAATTCTGAACGTGGCTGACAATGAGGACTGACTGAGAAGCCAAGGACAATAGCACTGGGATGTTATTCTACTGTATGGACTGATTTTGTGGAAGCCTGGCTTGTTTGGATGCTCACCTTTATAGACCTGTATGGAGGGGGAAGGACCTTGGACTTCCCATGGGGCAGGGAACCCTGACTGTTCTTAATACTAGAGAGGGAGACGGAGGTGGGGAGGGGAAGGTAGGGAGGAGGAGTGAAAATGGAGGTGCGGACCTAATTTTTGACAAGGGAGCTAAAGGTATACAATGGAAGAAGGAAAGCATCTTTAACAAATGGTGCTGGCATAACTGGATGTCAACCTGTAGAATGATGAAAGTAGATCCATATCTATCACCATGCACAAAACTCAGGTCCAAATGGATTAAAGACATCAACATTAATCCATCCACTTTGAACCTGATAGAAGAGAAAGTGGGAAGTAATCTACAAGATATAGGCACAGGAGGCCTCTTCCTAAGTAGGACCCCAGTAGCACAGACAATAAGAGAAACAATGAATAAATGGGATCTACTGAAACTGAGAAGCTTCTGTAAAGCAAAGGACACTGTCAGTAAGACAAAAAGGCTGCCTTCTGGCTGGGAGAAGATCTTCACCAACCCCTCATCAGACAAAGGTCTGATCTCCAAAATATACAAAGAACTCAAGAAACTAGACACTAAAACTCTAATTAACCCAATTAAAGAATGGGGTACTGAACTTAACAGAGAATTCACAACAGATGAACTTCGAATGGCCAGAAGACACTTAAGGTCATGCTCCACCTCCTTAAAATCAGGGAAATGCAAATCAAAACCACTTTGAGATAACCATCTTACACCTGTCAGATTAGCCAAACTCAAAAACACCAATGATAGCCTATGCTGGAGAGGATGTGGGGTGAGGGGAACACTCATCCATTGTTGGTGGGAATGCAAACTTGTGCAGTCACTGTGGAAATCAGTGTGGCGGTTTCTCAGGAAACTGGGAGTCAACCTACCTCAGGACCCAGCAATTCCACTCTTGGGAATATACCCTAGAGATTCCCTAACATACTACAAAAGCATTTGTTCTACTATGTTCATAGCAGCACTATTTGTAATAGCCAGAACCTGGAAACAGCCTAGGTGCCCCTCAATAGAAGAATGATTAAAAAAGGTGTGGAACATATACACATTAGAGTTTTACTCAGCGGTAAAAAACAATGACATCTTGAATTTTGCATGCAAATGGATGGAAATAGAAAACGCTTTACTGAGTGAGGTAGGCCAGACCCAAAAAGAGGAACACGGTATGTATTCACTCATAAGTGGATTCTAACCATAATTAAAGGTCTTTGAGCCTATTATTCGTGATCCTAGAGAAGCTAAATAAGAAGATGAACCTGATGAAGATTATTTAGCTATCCGCGAGGAGGTAGGAAATAGTCACGAGTCCCAGGTAACCTCGGGTGCATGGAGGGGGGGGGGTGGGAGGGTTGTTGGAAGGGGAGAGGGTTAGAGAGAAGGGAGTAGGGGAGGAATGGGGAAAGCTCGGTGGCCTGGGATGGGGGGGGGGAGGAAGGATGAATATGGGATCAGGGAAGAATATATTTCAACTAAGGGAGTCATTTTAGGGTTTACAGGAGACTTGATTATATATGGGATCCCAGGTCCAAGGAGAGATCCCCAGATTGTTCTCTGGACAGAGGAGAAGGTGCCTGAACCGGCCTTGGCCCATAACCATACTGATGAATATTTTGCTTATCACCATATATCCTTCATCTGGCGATGGATGGCGATACAGACGGAGACCCACATTGGAGCACCGGACTGAGCCCCCCAAGGTCCAAATGAGGAGCAGAAGGACGAAGAAAATGAAAAAGGAAATAAGGACTGCGAGGGATGCTATCACCCACTGATACAAGGGGACGGATCTAATGAGAGTTTACCAAGGCCAGTTGGACTGGGACTGAACGAGGACGTGATCTAACCAGATTCTCTGAATGTGGCCGGATTCTCTGAATGTGGCTGGCCCGGAGTCTTTCTGAAAAGCCATTGACAATGACACTGGGACTTGTTTCCTCTGCATATACTGGATTTTGGGGATCCAGTCTGTTTGGATACTCACCTTCCTGGACCTGGAGGGAGGGGGGAGGAACTTGAACTTCCCACAGGGCAGGAAACCCTGACTGCCCTTAGGGAGGAAGAGGGAGGAGGAGAGGGAGTGGGGGGAGTGGGAGGGTGTTGGGAAGAGGGGCGTAAATGGAAACTTTCACAATTTAATAAAATTACTTTAAAAAAATAAAAAAGAAAATGGAGGTGCGGAAGAGGAGGAAATTTTTAATAAACAAATTAATTAGTTAAAAAAGTATATTCTATTCTATTTTAATGAAAATGCTAATATGTCTTATTCAATAAATTATAAATGTATATTTCATAATTTTATAATACAAGTGTAATTTAGTTATAGGCTTTCACTAAATATAAGAAAAAGTGATACTAAGTAATAAAACAATAGAAAATTTTACATTTTATGAAACTTCTTCAATAAAATGCTAAGTAAGCACCAATATTTAGTCATTCTTCTCTTACTTCTACCAAAATTAAAACAATACTAGTAACATAAGAATGACCTCATATTCCTTCAGAAATGACTAACAGGTTGAAAAGGGAGGTATGTTCAGTGGATACAAAGAATATGATATCCATATTACATGAACTGTAGCTCAAGAGTTCATTTACCACAATTACCAGGAGAATAGAAGCTCGGTTTATGAACGGCCCTTGAAGATCTAATTAATAGGCCTATTGCTGTCAGATAGAATGGTTAATAGAAGAGACCCAAGCAATCTGGGTGTTTAGGTGACTGGGACAATTTTTTTAAAAACCCAGAAATCAGAAATGCTACATCTCCTGTGTAAATAAACAGATGAAATATCTAAACATGAACCTTTATAGTTGAATGAATACACTGTAATTATATGATAAGTAAGCATTAAACCACAGTCAGTGTGATGTAAACCTACATAAAGTAAGTATTTCCATAAGAATTCAAAGGTTTAGGTTATTCTCCTGTCTGTACTAAAATTCTCAGGACTTATTAATTTATAGTCTCCAACACAAACAATGCCTGAATCCATGTGGGGAAATATTTTTAATGATGATAATGAAGACTAAAATATGTGTGAACCTGTGAAGTTCAAGGTTGGCTAGTCATTGCCTGACAGACCATTTCTTCTCCTGCCATAAAAATATGTCTAAGAAAACTTTCACATTAAAATTTAAAATCATGTGAGTGTATATCATAATAGATTCTCGCCTATGGAAGTATTAGCCATATATTTTCCACTTATATTAATGAAAAAATATTGTATTTATCTTTACTATAGCTTGAAAGAGATTATCTTGAGGCATCTCAGCTTAAAAGAAAAAGAATATGATTGTGTACAAATCTTTGCTTATATTATACAGCACAGATATGCTACGAAGTTAAAATTAAAAAACATTCATTAACATTTTCCTAAGCCAATATAAGAACAAAAAAATGCTCAGTTCTCTTAAATTTAACAGGAAACAGTTAAGAGGAAAATAAATTGATTCAAACTTATTTAGTCATTTTTAAATTAGACCTTATAGTGGGAATTTAGAGGTGATCAAAGTTAGTTTATAATATGGAAAAATATTTAAAGCAATCATCCAGAAGAAAATCATATATTTTGTGTAAAATACAGACAGTATGGGAAAGCATATGTGTATCCATAGACACGTATAAACAACAAGACTCACATACATATACATGCACTGACATACACATGCACAGACAAATGCACGCATACACAGATAAACTGATATGCCTTGGAGATGAATGAGATGCATCAAGATGCTTATGTATCCACAAGTAGGAAATAATCAGATATTGAAAAATGAGAAAGATCCAAGAATGAAAAGAAAATTCCTTTCAAAGATCATCACAAATTATTATTAATCTTATCATAATTTGATACCTATTTAAACCACTTAATATTTGTAATTATATACATATATGCAATATATACTTACATATATAAATTCAAATAAATAATTTGCATGTAATTATATAAGTTTAAATATCTATTTAAATATATAAATTGTGATTATTAACTTATAAATTATTTAAGATCATTTAAAACTTACACATTTAATGGTAGCATGATACAACTAATACAAGAAATGGTATCAATTAAAGGTGTAAGATTTTGTATACTAGTACACTTCGTTTTCGTAAAGAGAGATCCCTGGTCCCTCATGAAGCATTGATTATTGGCCTACTGCTTAAATAATTATGTTATGTCAAGAATTTTAAAGCAGAATTAATAATACTAACACTGGGAATGTAATTGTGTATGAACTCAAAATTACACACACAATTGTACTTATTGAACAAATAGTAATTATTATTAATGGCATTAATTATGCTTTATAATGTTCTTATTCCTTTCTTGAGTACTCCTATGAATTTGTGACAGAGTAACCCAGGTTTCTGTACACTGCGGTAACTCAGGAGACCAGGTTAAAAAGGCTGCTTTGGAAATCTATGGTTATTGAGGCAAGAGGCAGTGTTGTGGTTGTGAACTCAATGAAGAATTTTAAAATAGAAGAAATAAACAACAATGAGGAAAAAGTAAAATTCCGAGTAGGGAGAACATTGAAAATGAGAGCTTAAACAATCATACTGGCTAGATAAACTGCATATTGACGTTAGGATATAAAAAGGCTGAATTAGAACGGTAAAGGTGATCGTGAACTGAGAGACAAAATGTCAGGCTGTTGCTGCTTGGCAAAACAAATCTGACATCAACTGTTTGTAATTTCTAATCGCCGGAGGACAGGGGAGCTAACAGTACAAACATTCATTGCTCTGCAGTATTTCAGTGATGGGGGCTGGGAGGCAACACCTGCGGACAACGGGAAAGCTGGAGCACCCCTGGGCTTTGAATGATCAAAAAGAACTCCCCTGTCATGGCTCTGAGATAAAAATTAATGAATGAAATTATTCTAAACAGAACAACTGAGATTCTGGAATATATGCAAAGTTACAAAATTAAAGAATGTTGACAATAATGTTAAGTCAGAAATGATGGCGGCACCTGTCTTCATAATTCAGATTAACATCAGCATCTCTAGTAATTGTCATCAAGGCTTCAAGCACTGAAGAGAAGAAAGCAAGCACATTTTCTGGTTGATATTTTCTTAGAAATAATTTTCCTGACCACTTTTCATGTACATAAATAAAGTAAAAAGTTTTACAATGGCTTTTATAAAAGATCCACATGATATTTATTGTTTTTCCTTCCAGAAATAACTTCATTTGATGTTATAAGTAAAAAAAAAATAGTCCTAATGTGTAATACATCAAATTATAGAAATATGTAGCTGCCACTTTTGAGATGTTTCATATAGTACGTTCTTGCCATTGAAAAGTATATGCAGACAATAAGAACGTAAACACAGACATCCTCGCCTATGCTAATTCAAAACAGATTTCTGTTTGCTTATAAAAGCCATATGTGATTGTGTCATATTTCCATAAATATACTACAGAAATTTTATTTTTCATGACTTTAGACTATAGTTTTTATTTTGTATTTGTCCATTTGTTTCTTGAGACAATTTCACATAGTCCAGGTTGCTTTGGAACCTGCCTTGCGTCTGAGAGTGACCTTGAATTTCTGATCATCTTACAATGCCTCTCAAGTATCATGATAACAGTACCATCATACTGGTTCTGTGCTTTGTAAAACACTATGATAATGTGGAAATAGGGGTTGCAAGAAACTACATTAAAGTTCAAAACCTGGGCTAGAAGATAATGTCAGTAGGTAAAGATACTTGATGCCAAATCTAACAAACTATATAGTAGAAGAAGAAAATTAATGCCTAGAAGCTATCCCTAACCTCTGGACACTTGTTTTGGTCTGTTCATGCACACACATGTATAAGCACACACATAGATATGCACACACATGCAGACAGAGAGGAAGAGAGAGAAAGAGCACAATTTTTTTCTGTATACAGACATTTATATCTCTGTGGACATCAACACATACTGTGGACTTAAAGCCACTGGGAAAAAGTGTTCTTGAAAACTTTTCTCCTCTTTAACTTTAAGTAATTTTGTTTTAATTTAAAAGTTCCAAAAATGGTAGAGACAGGAAGTTGCTGCTCATACCCTACAGGTAGGACTGTAGTAGCCATGACAATCAAGTATGGCTTATAAATAATTGATCATTAAAATTTAGTAACACAGCCTATCGAGGAAAGATAAGTTGAGACAACATTGTGGCAAGAGGTTTCCACTTTTGCTCTTACCAACACCAGTCTTCCCCTGCAGGCTTCTTTCCTCCTTCCCTTTAAGTCCCAAAGGAAGACAGCAAAGCACCACCAGAGAGCAAACTTGACTTCATAACAGTTTTAGAAATAACTGAAAGTCACCAGCCAGCAAGCACCAAGAGAGTCGAATTAATCATTAGACTTTTGGAATATTCTACTGCTTTACGTAATAGCCTATCAATAGATTAGCTCATTTGACAAAGCATCTTTCACTGGGTCACTTAGCCAGGACTCTACTGAAGCACTAAGGATACCGTGGAAGCTAAAATACAACACCTACAATTGTAAGGGCTAGTAGTGTAGCAAGATATATGTTTAATATACTAAGCCATGTAGTTTCAGGGAATAATAAAGTATCAAAAGCACAAATTAAAGGAGTAGAAGAATGTTCATACTTCATGCCTCAGTGAGGAGATTAAGATAAAAACAAGTTCCTGAGTGGAGTTCGTGTTCTTAAACATTCTTAGAAGTATGGCAACATGTTGCCAGCGTGGTGAGGTAATGGTATAAGGGTATTAAATCAAAGAAAAAGGGGCAAGACTAGAAGCTGTCTTTAGGGATCAAAATAACCTTTAGTATTTTAAGTACCTCTTAAGATTCTGTTAGTGTCTTAGGGTTTCTATTACTGTGATAAAACATAATGACCAACCACAACTAAGGAAGGAAATCATTTTTTTTCATCTTATGCTTTGAGCGCCAATCTATCACTGACAGGAAGCACTACTTACTGCCTTGCCCCTGAATGGTTTGCTCAGCTTGCTCTCTTTACCATCAAATTACTAAGCCCTCCCACATTAATCATTAATCAAGAAAATGTCGTGAAGACTTGCCTACAGGCAACCTGATGGAGGTATTTTCTTAATTAAGATTCTCTCTTCCCAGATATGTTTAGGTTTTTGCTGATTGAACCAACCAGCACAGTTGCTCTTATTGTCCCCACGGCCAGATACACAACATGAAATCAACTTATGAAACGAAAGATTTATTTTGACTCACAGTTCAGAGTAGTTCAGTCCATCAAGAGAAATCCTGGTCTTGGGGGCATGAGCAGCTGATCCCACCAGGTTCCCATTTGGGAGGCAGAGATAGTAAATGCTAGGACTCTGTTCAATTTCTTTAATTTAGTTTTTTACTCAGTCTGTGTCCAAAGCCTGTGAGTTTGTTTTACTCACAATCTGAGAATGTCTTCCCTCCTTAGATAATGCTTTTGGGGATGAGAGATTCTCGTGTGTGAGTGTGTGTGTGTGTGTGTGTGTGTGTGTGTGTGTGTGTCAAATTGTGACTCTCATAGGCACTTAAACCTGAGGCCACTACACCAATTTTAGAGTTCTTTCTTTCAATGTCTCTTCAATAAAACTAGTCATGTTCCATCAAGATAGCTTCATTTTGATACACTAAAAGGTCCACATTGGGCTGGCAACTGGTCATCAGATAATATGCTGGCTGCCAAGCCTATACACCTGAGGTCAATCCTTGCAACTCAAACGGTGGAAGAAAAAAACTAACTCCTACAGTTGTTCTTTGATCCATTTCTACATGTGTCCAATATACTCACCCCCCCACACACACATATTCCATGCACAAAAAATAAATATACAGCCTGAATAAAATCTTATTTTAAATTTTTTAATAAAAAATATAAGTATCATCACATTGGTTAGGGATATCATAAAACCATGACAAGCCAAGGTATTATTAACAGTTTGAAGTTCATCACAAAACATAGACTAGGTATGAAAAGAACCAAGTATTTATTATTTAAAGTTTCAGAGGAGGGAAATCTGAGATTAAGGTGCCGGCATGGTCATGTTCTTCATGATGACCTTCATTCAGGGTGTTACATGGTAGCCTGCTCTACATCTTCTCACTTAGAAATGCATCTTTTCTGTGTTCTGTTTGTATCCTTTAAGCGTATTAGTTATTCTGTAGCTGTGCTTGACTGTGGACCTCTGTAACTGGTTCCATCAGTTACTGGATGAAGCCTCTATGTTGACAGTTAGGGTAATCACCAATATGATTACAGGGGAAGGGCAGTTCAGGTACCGTCTCCATTATTACTAGGAGTCTTAGCTAGAGTCCTTATTTGTGGATTCCTAGGAATTTCACTAGCACCAGGTTTCTCCATTGTCCCACAATGGCCCTTTCTATCAAGATATCTCTTGACTGCCCTCCAGCTCCTCCAATTGGACCATCTGGGTCCTTCAGGTTCTTATCTCCCATCCCCTCTCCTCTACCACCCCATCCCCTGTTAACCCAGGAGATCTCATATATTTCCCCTTCCGAAGGCAATCCGTGTTTTGTTCTTAGGTTCTTCCTTCTTATCTAGCTTCTGTGGAACTGTGGATTGTAGTCTGGCTATCATTTGCTTTAAAAATCGAATCCACTGATGGGTGAACACATACCGTGTTTGTCTTTCTGAGTCTGGGTTACCTCCACGGGATGAACTTTTTCTAGGTCCATCCATTTACCTGCAAATTTCATGATGTCATTGTTTCTTACAGCTGAGTAATAGTTCATTGCATATATGTAAAACATTTCCTTCATCCATTCTTTGGTTGGCAGGCATCTAGGTTGTTTTCATGTTCTGACTATTATGAAAAATGCTGCTATGAACATAGTTGTGTAAATGTTCTTATGGTATAATTGTCTATTGGGTATATGCCCAAGAGTAGTATCATTGAGTCTTGAGGAAGGTTTTTTCACAAAAGTCACTTTTTCTGAAAAGTCACCATACGCATATCCAAAGTCACTGTACAAGTTTGCACTCCCATCAGCAGTGGAGAAGTGTTCTCCTTACTCTGTACCCTCTCCAAAGAAGCCAAAATTCTAAAATGGAAAAAAAGAAAACATCTTCAACATATGGTCCTGGCCTAAATAGATGTCAACTTGTAGAAAATTGCACATAGATCCATTTTCTATCACCATGAACAAAATTGAAGTCCAAGTAGATCAAACACCTCAACATAAATCAAGTTACACTGAACCTGATAGAAAAGTGGGAAGTAGACTTGAGCACATTGACACAGGGGACCACTTCATAAATATATCACCAATAGTACAGATGCTGAGAGGAACAATTAATAAATGGGACCTCCTGAAATTGAAAAGTTTCTGGAAAGCAAAGGATATAGTCATTAAGACAAACTGGCAGACTACAAAATTGGAAAAGATTTAACCAACCCCATATCTGACAGAGGACTGATCTCCAATATAAATAAAGAACTCAAAAAACTAGATGACAAAATACCAAATAATCCAATTGAAAATAGGGTATGAATCTAAACAGAGAAATCTCAGCAGAATAATCCCAAATGACTAAAAGAATTGCTCAACTTCCTCAGTCATCAGAAAAATGCAAATCAAAGTGACTCTGAGGTACCATCTTATACCTGTCAGAATGGTTAAGATCAAAAACATTGAGGATGTTTTGTTTTTTCTAGAAGGCCTGTACTTGATTCCCAGTGGCTACATGGAAGCACACAACCATTTGTTACTCCAACTTTGGGGTATCTGAAGCTTTCTTTTGGACTCTGTTGACACACACAGTGCACAGACATCTATGAAGTCAAGCTCACACATCACATTTCATAGACTATAATAATTTTTTAAAGAGTAGTCTAAAACACAGACTATGACTTTTTGTCATGAATATATTTAGATGTAATAACTATATTAAATCATAGTGCATATATATGATATATATATGTGTATATACACATAATATACTATTTGTGATGTATCATTTATCATATTTTCTGTTTGTTGAAACTTATGTACTGAAGGCCAAATATACTCTTAAATATAAAACTTGCATGTGTTTACATAACCATTAATATTATTAACTTGAATTATTTCAAATATTAATGTTAGTATTTCCTTTTAATTCTATATTGATAATAATTAATAAAAATGACATAAATACCATAATGAGGTAACTTTCGTCAAATAAGTAGATACTTTTAAGCATATTCACAGAGTTCAATAATGAGGAATTTACAACAGATTCTTAACAAACAGTTCAGCTAAGAAGGGAAAAAAGCTAGGCCAAATAAGCAAATTATTCTCATTGTTACTACAACACAGGATCAAATCTCTGGTGGGATTAAAAGGAAAGCTGAGTGTTTTACATTTTTCTTAAAGAAAAGAAAATGAAGTCATTTAAAATCCTTGGAAATACTGCCTAGTGTCTTACCTCCCTGGGCATTCGTTGGAATTACTTTATTGAGCAACATAAATTCTAAAAAGGAATTGAAAATGGCAGGCCCCACAGACCACCACATTGTAACAAAATACTCACTCTTAAAATCACTTAAAATACAATACAAGTGAGTATTGTAACAAAATACTCACTCTTAAAATCAAATATCCATTTGATGCATATTAAACTGCATCAAATATATGTAGGCAAATGACTCTGGCAAGATAGCATGACAGTGATTTAAACAACTTTCTTTTTGAATATTCAAATTTTAAATATGATTAATTGATGGTATTTTTGTATTTCACTTTAACAGACATGTTTATCAGGAAAGGAAAATTTCATTAGGTAAGCGTGGGAAAACCTGGGTGTCCCAGTTAGCCATTCCCAAAATATTTTAACCTAATTCTAAAGAGGCTATTCACAGTGCCAATTTGAAAAACAATTAAGAAGCAAAACAGGATTTAAGTAAAATGAAACAAAACCTGGCCTAGGACAAGAGCTCAGTCCTTTAATAAAGTGCTTAAAAGCAGGAGGACATGCACCTGACCCCCAGAACCCACATAAAAATGCTAGGAATAATGGTGTGTGCTTAAAGTCCCAGGACACAGGGGATAAGTCAGGAAATTCCCCAAGGAAAGAGCCCAGGGCAAAGAGAAACTTTTGCCTCAAAAACATGGCAGGTGAGTTCTGAAGAATGATACTTGAGAATGATCACGTACATCGCACACACATCTACACATATGTACACCCACTGGAACATGCACCCAGGCATATGCCCACATACCTACATGGATGAACTAAGTTTAAAAAACAAAGAAAGAGAACAAACAAAAGCTTCCTGAAAAATCTTTCTAGCATGTGCATTAATGTAGCATCTAACACAATTTGTAAAAAATGCCAACCAGCATGTACATACAAAGCAGAATAAGGAAATTTTTGCACAGACATGTTAGAGCAGAGACTGCATATGGGAAAGGTCAATGTGAGATGAAGTGATATATACCCCATATTATTAGTAATTGTAGCCCTGTGTTTTCTTTAACCACATGAGCACATTTTATAGAGGAGGAGAAGGATGGATGCCTCTGTTCTTTGGAAATGAACAGGAAAGACAATAATTTGTGTCAGGGATGGAGAAAGGAGATGAAGATTGAGTTCTACTTTAGGTTAAAAATTCTTGCTTGTACTTTCCTTTATCTATACATAATTTCATAAAACCATTACACCTTTGAATATAATATGCAACCCAACCTAAGATGAATATCAAAATCCAAAGGGCATTTTGATCACAGCATCATTAACTATAAAAAATGTTGCTATATTTTTTATCGTCTTACTTTTATTGACGTTCTGATGGTATATGATATTCTACAAGGAATCTCTTGTAGATCACAGACCTTTATGTTTAAGGTCTAAGAACAGGTGATGTATTTAAACATGGTCTCTCTCGAACTTTTGACCATTAATTTCAAGTTCCAAGTGCAAAGAACTTTACAGTTGAATCGAGTTTATTATATTAAAAGTGCCTCCCAGGAGAAATCCTACTTAGGTAAGATTTAAGAAAACAGTTTTATCCAGGCTTAAATATCATTCTTTATTTAATAAATAATATAATTAGTGTTTAAGTAATTAATATCTCTGTATGTAATTTATTTCCCAGAATTCTTTTACATGTAGATAGCCAGTATGTAAAAGGCTGCTAGTTTTATCTTTTAGAAAACAAGGACAAAATGTGGCCAGCCTTGACTTTAAGGTGACTTTTTCTGTTAATATTATACAGGTCCTAGTGGACTGCTTTCTCCTTCCCATTTATTACTATAATTAATAATAGTTGAAGTCTTCATACAGTATTTCTTCAGGGGAATTCAAAACATGATAGTATTGTTTATGCCTCTTTCAGGAAGCAAAAATATTTCCTCAACAACTTAACATATTAATCACACACAACCTTATCCTTTCTTCAAGGACACTAGTATTAATTATTGTTAAAAATCATGACTGTGACCAAATTTACTGCTAACATTGCACAAAATGACACCACATTTGCTTGCAGCATCCTCAGCACCTGAAAAGAAATGCAGGGAACACCATGCATAGAACTAGTGTCGTGATTCTGTGACACTGAAATTATTTTTCCTACTGAAAGGTGTGATCAAATGCTTGCCACTAGTAACAAAATCCTCATCATACACAAAAATCAATAAGTTAAAATAGCTAGATTACTTTTGGTGATATTTCTGCTTAGCTCATCCATTTGCAATTACTTTGATTTGAAATCAGATCCTAACAGAACAGAGGATGTAGATCAAAAGCACACATTTCTTCTGTGTGTTCTGTTTTTAGGTAAGTTTGAAAATCCTGGCAACACCCAAGGAAGTGCTAAAATAGTGCAGAGATGATGTCCCTTGTTTCCTTTACTCATCAAAGTAATACTGACTTTGACTCAGTAGGGACACAATAGATTCAAATAACAACCAGAAAAAAATGGTGTATAAAGGTGGGGTGTCCATCTTTCTGTTGTTAAATCCCAAGAAGCAGTAGGCAACGCAACCATAACTGGCACAATCAAAGCAGAAAAATCCAAGTGACTATGCCTTCAACAACTTGCAAATGGCCCAACTATCTTTTCATTGCAATTTCTGAAGCTACTGAAATAAATAACAAATTCTCTCAGACAAGTATAGAATATCACTGCTGCAGTGGCAATATCAAGTAATTTAAAATATTACAAAAGCTCTTAGACACAGTTTTAATTAAAGGGACTTTATGTTAATTGACATGGCAACACTAACTAAGCAATATATAAAAGTTAAAAATAGATATAGTGATTCAAAATAGGAACTCTTTGTATCTTGAGTTCTGACAACTGTATTATTTAGAAAAGCAAATTTTATCCATAAATCCAGGAAAACAATCATATTTCTGCATTCACCTTAGTCTTTAAGATGTAGAGAATGAGCATAATAACATATTTTATGTGAAAATGGAGAGTAATGAAAGAGCAAAACACACCCCACAAAGCAAATTATAAAACAATAAATGAATTCTCGTATCTCTCTCGTGATTACAAAATTTGTAAAACACAGTATTTTCAAAGTACTTTTTTTGGTGGATAAAATTCTGATATATTTTTCCACCGTGTAGAGAGTAATCTCTTCTTGCTTCCCTCCCAGCCTCTTGTTTTGTTTGCAGAGATCAGAATCGTGTGTATTTCACACTGTACAATCAGAATTCAGGTCAACTCTTGAGTTTCATGATTTTCACATGACAAAGAAAATGTTTCTGATTATTTTGCCACAATATAATACAGGCAGCAGATGCACAATGCTATCTTGTAGCTAACATCCCCCTTCTTCGCATCAAGGGAATATGACACGCAACCCTCCACACTCTTCAGTTTATCAGAAGACTTGTCCCTACAGTGACATTTGCAACTCATGTCATAAAACTATGTGAAGAAAAATAATTAAGCTTTTTAAGAATTGAGGCATCTTGTAAACTTCATTGTACTTCTGAGATTAAATTTATTATCTTATCAATTTTACTTATGATCCAAGCAATATTGCTAAGGATTTTGAATTAATAGAAGTACATACTACGTGTGTCTTCAGACTCCTCTCAAAGTAACTAATTATTTTAGAGTCAGACAATAAAGGATGCCAGCTTCATCTTTACTTGGCAATACTTTAAAACTTTTTCAGATGAGCACACTTGAAAATAGTGCTTTCAACTCGGTCTTTCCTTTTAACTTATAAGATTAAATGTAATTTCAGTCATACATTTCAGATGATAAATTTAACATCTAAAAATAAATAAAATCATTCATAAAAAACTAAAAAGCAATAACATAAAAAGTTGAATTATAAAATTGGGAACTGTACCTGTAGGCACTGTTTTTTTTTGTTTTTGTACACTTGGAAATACAACTTTACATTTTTATCTCTAGGGAAGTTGCTTGAGAGGACTGTAATTTCATCCATTTTTTCCTTCTCTAGAGATGGATATGTCTAGAATTTGGGAGCAGTTTGAGTAGGGTCTAAGGTCTCACTCCTTATGTGTTTAAAATTAAGGTTCTTTCCTCTTAAGTTTCTTCTATATTGTGTTCTGGTAGCTACACTTTCCCCTTAATTTTCCTAGATAATATTGACTTCCGGGTTGTAATGCTGGGTGATACTGACCCCAACCACCATCACTGTAAAGTGTTGTCTTCCAGAAGGAATCCCTGAATGGTACTGATTTCAAGTGATCTCAGTTACTAGTTCTGAGTACACATGGCATCACTAGATGGTATTGATTCTTTGTGGTATGACTAGGTGGTATTGATTCCAGGGAGTATCCTCCCTGATGACATCACCGTTTTCCCTCTCTGTGAAATCATTGTTTGCCTATAGCTCTTCATTGAGGGCTGGGGCTGTGTGTGATTTTCCATATTGGATCTAGTTTATCTATTCATGTTGTACTGCTCAATAGTAGGGACTCCTACCTGGTGCTGTGAACCTATCCAATGACCCTATAGCTCATGAGGTCATAAACCATACTACTTTAACTTCCTTAAGCCAGCATCATTTCTAACTACATTCTAAAACCTTATCTTTATGCTTATTGCGCTGTTATTTAAACTTGACACAAACTAGAGGGGAGAAGGAACCTCAACTGAGGGTTGTGGAGAATCCATGGGTGTGGTTGCTGTGTCATACAAAGAAGACACTGTCTCCAAGCAGATGTTCTCCTTCTCTGGCTCTAATAATCTTTTCATTCCTTCCACGGGTTTAGCTGTAGGGGTTGCATTGTACATGTACAAATGGGGCCAGGCATCACATAGTATATTGTCCTTTGCACTTTGGGCATTGATGGAGTTCTGTAATAATATTCATCTGCTAAGAAGGAACCAACATTGATGAAGGATAAAGGTTACACTTATTTGTGGGTGTTTCAGTTTGTGTTCTGTTGTTGTGTAATGCTGACCTGTAAGAACATCCATGGTGCATTTTGTTGTTGTGGTTTGTTCCTATTTCATTAATTTCATTCCTTATTGTGATTATCTTTTTACCATCTACTACCATCTACTCTAAGTTCTGTTTGTTTTCTTTGAGGACTTCAGGTACATTATTAAACTATTAATATGAGAGTTCTCATTTTTTTAGAGGTGGGCACTTATTGCTATTAACTTATTTTCTTGTGAACACCTTCACTGTACCACATAGATTTTAGTGTGGTGTGATTTCATTTTCATTTAATTCTCCACATTTTTCCTTGATTCAATTTCCATTCAGCCATGTATTACTTAGCTTTCATGTGTTGTGTACTTTCTAAAGTTTCTATTGCTTTAGTTACTTAGCTTTATTTCGTTGTGGTCAGAAAGAATGTTAATATTTTTAATAATAATAATAAGTAATATTAGGATATTATTTTAGTTTTCTTAAATTTGTAGAGACTTCCTTTGTGTTCTAGTATGAATTCTGGACAGAATTATATGGTCTTCTAAAATGAAATGTATTCCTTGCCTGAATGTAATGTTCTGGAAATGTCTGTTAGATCCATTTGATTTATGACATCATTTAATTCAAAAGTTTAAGCAGTTTTTGTCAGGATGATCCGTTATATTTGTGAGAGTGGTGCACTGAAATCACCAACCATCATTATATTGAGGTGAATCTATGTTTTTAGATCTTAAAACGTTTGCTTTATAAAATTGAGTGACAGTGTCTTTGGTGAATAAAAATCTATAATTATAATATTCGGTTAATGATTTTTTTCCTTTGACAAACATGAAATGTCACTATTGCTTCTAAATAGTTTATTTTGAAGTTTATTTTGTCAAAATATTAGAATACCTATGCTTGCTTATTTCGTAGTTTCATTTGCTTGGAATACCTTTCTCCATTCTTTTACTTGAAGTGGTATGTATCACTGATCATTTCATGTGTTTTTATAGGCAGTTTTAAGATGAATACTATTTTCTAATCTATTCTGTTCATCTGTTCCCTTTATTGGTGAATCATGACTGTTAATAATTAGAGTATTACTGAACAATGTTTATTAATTTCCATTATTTTATTGTGTTGTTGAATTATTAGACCACTTTAATTAACTGTTATGAAATTGTTTATTTATTTATTCCTTGTGCCCTCTTGAGTGAGCACATTCAATCTCCTCTCAAGAGCAGAATATCCCTTTTAGCATCTTCACTAAGGCTGGGTTACTGGTCATAAATTGCTTAAATATTTTATATCATATAAAGCTTTTTTCTTCTTTTTTATACAACTAATAGTTTTCTGAGTATAATAATCTAGTTTGGCATCTGTAGTCTTTTAGAGTGTGTAAAACATCAGACAAAGCCTTCCTGAACTTCAAAATCTTTATTTGAATATCACATAATATTGGGATGAGCAAACCTTGCTTTTCTGCTTGGTCTTTTTTCTCTTTCTGCTCTCAATATCCTTTCATGGTTTTGTACATTAAATGCTTTGATTATTATGTGACATTGACTTACACTTTTAGTCCTATTAATTTGGTGTTCTGTATTCTTCTTATACCTTGATAGGTTTCTCTTTCTAGATTTGGGGGATTTTCCTCTATGTTTCTGTTAAATACATTTCCTGTGCATTTGACATGGGGGCAACCATGGATAAAAAGTAAGTAATAAATTATGATGTCTTGTGAGTCTCTTGGAGAAACCTGAACAAAGAAAAATCAACAAAAAGGCTTCTCATACGTGGTGTTGGGATTTTTGTTAGATAGACTATAACTCAAAATGAAAGCATAGTCAGCCCAGATGGAAAAATTTCATTTTAACTAATATATTAATTAATCAATGTTTTAATTGCAATTAATAAGTATAAATTTTACATACATATTATTGTAGGTTATTTGTGGTAGAGACTTAAGAGTTCCTATGACTTTTTCAGACATCTTTCCTATTACCTAACTCCCCTTATCCTTTTTCAGAAATTATCTCTTCACTATGTAATTAAAGTCCTGCACTTTTCACATTCCCTCACTGGATCTCTTGCACTTTCTATTCCTGTGTCTACTCCCTCATACCAACCTGTGAACCCATCAATGATCACTTTTTAAATGCCTGGTTTTTGCAGTTACTCCAAATTATTTAGTCGCATCTGAAGATTTAGAGCAAAGAAAATCAGGTGAGAGAGACCGTGTAAATTTGTCTTTCTGGGTCCAGTTTACCTCACTCAAAATGATCTTTTCTAGTTCCATTCATTTACCTGCAAATTTCATTTAAAACTAAAAAGTTTCCCATACTGCACGTGTATGACATTGTCGTTATCCATTACAGAGTCATAGTAATAAAAACAATATGGTACTGGTTGAAAACAGACATCCAAACCAACAGGATAAAAAAAAAACCCAAGCATGAGTAAACATAGCTACAATTCAATATTGAACAAAGAAGCCAGAACAATAGACTGGAGAAAAGAAAGCATTTTCATCAAGTGGTTCTTAGAAAAATTAATGTCCACATGTAGAAGGATGTAGGCGGAGGCTGTTCATTTGCTCCCAGATGTTCAGACCCAAAATAATTACACAAAACTGTACTAATTAAAACACTACTTAGCCAATCACTTAAGTGTATGGTTAGCTAGCTCTTATATCTTAAATAAACCAATGTTTATTATTTTACATTTTACCACAAGGCTCATGGTTTACCAGTGAAGTTCTATCTTCTCTGTCTGCGACATGGTGTGCACTTGACTCTGCCTTCTCTCTCTCCTCTGCTTGGAACTTCTGCCTTGCCCTACTCTGTGCTGCAATGGCCCAAAGCAGCTTCTTTATTAACCAATAGTATTCACAGCATACAGAGGGAAATCCCACATCAGAAGAAGGAAATAAGACTTGAGTCTATCACATTGCACAAAAACTTAAGTCTAAATGCGTCAAAGAGCTTAATGTTAAGCACGAATCACTAAAACTGCTAGCAGAAAATACAGGCAATACTCTGCATAATATTGATATAAGAAAGAATTTTCTGAATAAAATTCCAGCCAAAGAATTGACCTCTAAGACCTCATAAAACTAAAAATTTTCTGCACACCTAAGTAAGTAAATAAGAAGCTCATAGAACTAAAGGAAATTTTTATTAGCTATATCTCTGGCAGAAAATAAAATACAGAATATATAAAGAACTCATGAAGCAATGATTCAAGAAAACCAAATAAATCATTCAAAAATGGGCTTAAAATCTAAAAAGAGTTCTTAAAAGAAGAAATCAAAATAACCAAGAAATACTCAGAATTGTTCAATGTTTCCAGCAAATAAGAAACTGAAAATTAAAACAACTTTGAGATGTCATTTTATCCTAGTCAAAATGACCAAGATCAACAAATTCTGAAAGAGCTGCAAGAGAAAAAAAAATGTATCATTTGCTTACGGTTAGTTAAACTGCAAACTCTCAAAATCAGTGTGGAGAATTCTCAAACAGTTTAAAATAAATAGACCGCATGAGCAAGCTGTACCACTGATCAACATATGCCCAAAAGACTCGATGTCATATTCTATAGATACTTTCTCAGTCATATTCAATTGTTGTTCTAATCACAATATCTAGGAAGCGGAAACAATGTAAAAAGCTTTCTTAAAAATAATATAATACTAAAAGACTCTAAAGAAGCAAGAAAAGGAAAAAAGAGAAAATTTTAAAACTGACAAGGAATTGATAAGCTTCCTCCTAGGTTGTCTCCTATTGAAAAATGGTCCTAGAATTTAGTTAGTTAGTTAAAGTCGGCTCGCTGACATAACCATTTCTTGGGTGTCACTGTTCCTAGGGAGCTATAAATCAATCTCAATTCACCACAGACAGGAAACCAAGGACAAACCAAAGAATAGCTACCACCAAAGACCAACTTGATAAGTCAATGAGTTTTATTTATATTATTTGCAGGAGTATGGGTGAAGGGCTACACATGGGAGAAGGAATGACTCACAGACAGCTGCATCACCACCATTCACCTTAGCATGTGCTTTTTCAGCTTTTGAAAGCTGGAAACGTAAAGCACACTGCCCAGCTTGCAGCCCAACAAACTGAGACCGTCTCCTTTCAGCTCACTCAGGTGATCTGAACATCCTTCCGGTAGCTCAGCTGATCTTAGCTTCTTAGGCAACTTTGACTGTTTGCTTCTTCCCAGAGGCTTGGCTGGTCTGTAATTCTTCTGGGTAGTCTGGCAGCTCTAAGACTCTTTTAATGAGATTTGGATTGGCTGAGAGATTATCTCTCAGCAGTCTTTTCAAATTACATATACTTAGGGAGGGAGGGAGGGGTCAGTATTAGGGATTTCCTGAAATATTTGAGTTGTATACTTTCTGAACTCAATGAGTTTCCCTGAAGAATAGAATATTTCACATCCCTTTTGAATAGTGGTCCTCAACCTTCTGAATGTTGCAACACTTTATCAAACTGGACTCTTTGAATGTGGCTGTCAATGAGGGCTGAATGAGAAGCCAAGGACAATGGCACTGGGTTTTGATTCTACTGCATGGACTCACTTTAAGGGAGCCTGTTTTGTTTGGATGCTCACCTTCATAGACCTGGATGGATGGGGGAGGACCTTGGACTTCCCACAGGGCAGGGAACCCTGTCTGCTCTTAGGACTGGAGAGGGAGGAGAAGGAGGAGTGGTGGGAGTGGGAGGGAAATGGGAGGTGGAAAGGAGGTGGAAATTTTTAATAAATAAATAAAAATAAATAAATTTAAAAATAATAAATAAATAAATAAAATAAAAAACAGTTCCTCATGTTATAAGGAAACCTCCAATGATAAAATTATATCGTTGCTGCCTTATATCTATAATTCTGCTACTTTTATGAATCATAGTGTAAAAAATCTGTGTATTCTTGTGGTCTTTGGGGGTAACATACAGTTTGAGAACCACTTTTCATAACACCCCATAGTTTTATCTCCTTTAATTTAAAAAAAAATCTGCCTCCCAGTTTCTCATAAAATTGGAAATCGATGTACTTCAAGATCCAGTTATACCACTCTCAGGCATATACCCAAAGGATGCTCAATCGCACCACAAGGATACTTGCTCAACTATGTTTATACCAGCTTTATTCATAATAGCCAGAATCTGGAAATAACCTAGATACCCCTCAACCAAGAGAAGAATGGATAAATAGAATGTAGTGCAATTACCCAATGGAGTATTATTTGGCTGTTAAAAACAATATCAGGGAATTTTCAGGCAAATGGTTGGAACTAAGAAATAAATCATCTTGAGAGAGGTAACCCAGACCCAGAAAGACAAACATGGTATGTACTCACTCATAAGTAAATGTTAGCTGTAATGTAAAGAATGCTGCAATCCACAGACCCAGCGAGGCTAGGTAACAAGGAGGGTCCAAGGATGGGGAGGTACATGACTCTCTCCGGGAAGGAGTAATAGATCTTCAGGGTGGACAGGAGCAGGAGAAGATGAGAATTTAAGGGAGCAGGTTGGGAGCAGTATAAAGGGGCACAGTACTGAAAGAGAAGATTGGAAAGGGGGCATTTGGGGATCAGGTAGACACTGGATGCAAGAGAACCCTCCATGAATTTACAAGGATGACCTAATAAACAACTCCTAGCAATAAGGGATACAAAGCCTGTACCAACCAACCCCTGTGATCAGATTGGTGATCACCCCAATTCTTATCAGAGAGACTTCAGCCAATAATTGATTAAACACGTGAAAAGACCCAATGCTAAACATTTGTTGAGCTTTAGGAATCCTGGTGAAAAAAGGGAGGAAGGATTGTAGGAGACAGAGCAGTCAAAGACATAAAAATAATTTTAAAAAATGGAAACAATGGGCCTGGTTCATAAAAATTCACAGTCTGAACCAACATCCAGGGAACCTATATGGGCCCAACCTAGGCCTTTACATATATGTAACAGTTGTATAGCTTGATCTACTTATGGGATTACTAACAATGGGAGCAGGGCCTATCCCTAATGTTTTGGCTGACTCTTGGGAACCTATTCTCCATATTAGATTGCCTTGCCCAGTCTAATACAAGTGTCAATACTTAGTCTTACTGCAATTTGTTTTGCCATGCTTTGTTGGTACCCATGGGAGGTCTTCTACTTTCTGAACAGAAAAAGAGGAGAGGTGGATTGAGGAGAAGCACATAGGAGAAATGGGGAAGGAAATAAGAGGAGAAAAGAAAGGGGATATTTTGGTCGGGATGGAAAATAAATAATAAATAAATTTAATTAATTGATTAACTATATCCCTGGGGCAGGCTAGCTCGACTGCCTGAATTGGAGAGCACCAGGTTGAGTTGACCCTGTATCAATAAATAAAGTGAAAAGCAATGGAGAAAAACACCAAGTATCAATTTCTGTCATCCACAATATACAAATTCGAACACATGTGCATATGTGTCTTCACATGCATGAACACAAACACACACACACACACACACACACACACACACACACAAAGGGAAAAACAGCTGTCCTCCAAGGTAGAAGGTGGTATTCTCAACTGTTACACAAGTACATTGTTTCTTAATTTTGGGTCCCAAGTATCAGCATTTGAAAGTACAGATTTCTTTTCTCAAGAGAGCCTGAGGTTTTCACACTCAGAAATAAGAAGACTGACAAAAAGGCACATGAATGAGGGTTGCTCTTACTCCAAATTATCACATGGAAGCTCTGGCAGTGGGAACTGTGACTGATTATGCTTATCATATGGCTATGACTGCTCTGTTGTTCCCTTCCAAGCAGTTAAAGTTGGTGCTCAGGACCATGCTGAACATTTCTCTGTACCACAGTTCTGCTCCTCGATGCTCTTTGATCAGCTGTCCTACCAAGACTTTCATGAATGAACCACGTGCTTCCCACTTTCCCCCAAATACTGTTTTTCTCTTATTACCCTGAAACTCTTCAGAAATCTGTCACACAAAAGGGGCTTTTACTCTGACTTTTTGAACCAACTCTAAATATGTATGTTTTAACACAATATAACAATGTTTAAATTTTCTTTAAAATATAGTCTGTACATTAGGACATAAAAACTCAATATTTTATATCAAGCTACTTATATTTTCCAATTTCTAAATCCTTGTTTTCCGAATTGCTCCATTTTTTAAACTCTGAAATATCATTTTTACAATAATATGTTAAGTTACAATTTCTTTAGTGCCTCTCCTCAGAGTTAAAAAGGTTAATTCACATACAACCAAACACAGAAAAGGGAATGTTTTGATCGGGTAAATTTGAATTTACATAGGATCTCTTAATTCTGTCAATAACTGATGCCAACTTCAGAAGACGATAGCTAAGTTTTCAAGTTGTAATAATATTTCGGATCTTGCAAATACATTATGCTTTTAAGGTGTTTCAAATATCTCAGCTTCTTGAGGAAACTGATAGTCTGTCAGCAGATTCAAAATTGAGTACTCAAAATCAAGTACCCCATTCCAGTATGCAATAAAACAAATGCCAGATCTCTTTTTCAGTAGTTTTTATTTGAGTTCAGAGAGAGGAGGCTGCCATAGGTATGTCAACAAAAGAATTCTACATAGTACAGTAAAACACAGAAGAAGCAGGTTTTTCAGTCAGAAATAAGTAGCTGAGGATGGAATTATAAGCAAAATTTGGCTTTTGTTATTACTATTCCTGCAAATTAAAATAAATACTATCATTACTATCAGGGACATCTAAGAACACCATAGAATGGAATTCACTTGCAGAGACAAAGTATACCTTATATCAACACTGAAAGAAAAACACTAAGTTAAAAATTTAATAAAAGTTTACTTATCACAATCCGATTAATCTAAAATATTTCTACTATAACAAAATCATAACCCCAGTCATATATTATTTCTATTAAAAACATGAGTCCAGTCAGATTAGCTCTACATATAATTTTCAAGTCTCTAAATTGAATCTTTATATTTTGTGATTACTCAAGCAGGTGTGTTCTAAAGTGAGCAACAGTGCAGACTAATGAGCATCATAGCTTAAACTCATTTTACTGATGACCATGGAGTTGATGTAATATTACAGTTTGTATAGTAAATTAAATTAACTAAAAGCAATAATTTCTAATATAAACAATTAAATTTAATATTAAAGTCAAGATATATTCTTCAATATTAATCTGCTATATTAGGAAAACTTAGACAAAATACCAACTCTTGTTAAATAAAAGACAAATTTTAACCATGGAAGCACACACACACCTGCCTGCATACATAAAAAGTATATAATGTTTTGAACACATGTGCATATATGATTGAATATATAATTTTAGGTCATGTTTATTTTTTCTATCCTTATAATCACTTATGCTGAAATACATCATCTAACATTTACAGAACAGAGAAAAATTTGTTAAAAGTGCATACTTTAAGCCCATTTTCCTAGAATCCTACTGATTAATCTCACAATTAAACCAGAATAACTCTTCACAGTACCTGAGGATCTGTAGGTAACCAGCACTGCTGCCTATACATTTCAAAATAAATGGAAACAAATCATGACTGTGGGCTTGTTGTCAAATAACTGTAGCAATAAAAAGAAAGACAATAGTAGTGGATTATCAAAGGCGGAGAAAAGATGAAAGAAACTGATGTCCAAAAGACAATGATACTAAATAAATGAAGCAACAAATACCCATTTTAAAAAAAAAGAGCTGGATTTTTCTTTCAAAGAGGTCTGGTACTCAATATGATTTGGTGAACATTATACATGTAGACATAAAGAAGTGTATATGGATTTTTCTGACTGGTACGACATCTGGAAAATGGCAGAAATATTTTAGTTCAAAAAATAATGCCAAAACACACAGAAAATTAAGTAGACAAATCAGCATCAGAATTTTTGGAAATGTACCCTGAGCTTCACAGTCAACATATGACTGTTAACTGGTAAACACCTCACTGGTTTTTAGTTAAGTCTACCTTAAAGAATTAAATCTAACCACAAGCAGTACTTGTAGTTTTGGTCACTAGCTGGTCCCTTCTCACGGTCAAGCATGGTGACCAGCCCTCCTAATGCAGTTACTGTTCATTTTAAGGTATGTCATTTAACATTCAACTAACTGTATTTCAGGGAGAAAGAACAGTATTGTTATGATTGCTGTTTTCCTTTCTTATTTGTTGTTTTAATTAATAAATCCTCCCTGAGTAATGAATGGTATAAAACACTAATAGTCTGAGCAAAAATGAAGATTCCAAAGTTTGTTATTTTGTACTACTGTGTCTCTACTTCAAATCTTATGTTCATTTAGTCTACCAATGCAAGCATCTTTGTAAGCATGCTTCCATTTCCAACTTGGTTCTCTTTCATGTTTTTAACTACTTTGATTTTAATGACGGCAGAATCCATTTATTCACTCCAACACTCATTCCAAAGCACAACACTAATCCAAAACCTCAGATTTACAGTCACTTCAAATTTAACACAATCTATTCATTTGTCAATTGAACAAATAGCTACTAACTTCCTACACAGCAGGCGTTATGCCAGGCACTGAGAAGGTTGCTGATCAGTGTAGTAGAGACATTTCCTGAAGTCCACAGCTGTTTGTCATCTTCTTTCCAAACTTTCTTCTGCTGAAATCTGTACTCAGGATCTTCATGCACAATCTGAGAATTATGCCATCTTCTGCTTTTGTCATATTGCATATGCATTTTGGACAGAATGACTTCAGTTTGCTTTTAAGGATTTCTTTGCCTGCCTTGCCCATCTTGTAACTTCTCATTCCTTTTCTATTCTTTTTTGATCTTAAACCGCTGCAGACTGCCTCTGGACTTCCACTGCATCTTCTGGATGGATTTTATTACCCTTAATTTACTCTAGTGTGAATCTGATTTATATGTTGTAGAACAGTTTACTAATTTTAATTAAAGGTTCAATCATATTCATGTGAAAAATTGATACCTTACGTCCATCTTTTCTGCAGATGCTCTAGCTAGGCAGAGTACTTCAGGATTGATCGTAAACTTGTACTCAAGAAGCTAACAGAGTAAGTAGGTGGGAAACCTATAATCCTGTCAAGGTTCAAGCTGAAGATAAGAATCATATGTCTGAGGCCAATCAGGAAGATAAAATTAGCTTCAGGAGAACCTGAGCAACAAAGCAGGACTCATTTTTTCAAATAAATACACTAAATTAACTTTAAAAATAAATATTTACAATTTTATTAACCTCTTTAAAAATGTTCCCACACAAATGTGAATTTCTTAATTATATCTTTCCTATCTAAAATTTATAAATATTTTTACCCACCCAGTGTAAATTGTAACCTTGCTCACTTTATCACTTAACATAGTTCAAATTAGCTTATTTAATAATTTATAATTTACCAGTTTATCATAATTTATACCACCTTCTTTACTGGTTATGTTTTATGAGGAAATGAATCAATTTTTCTTTTTGATCATTGTTGAATCTCCAAAGTTTATATCAGTTGTTGGTATATGATAAAATTCAATATAAATTTTATGAATGAGTGATAGAAGAAAACTCTAAATTAGGTCACAGTGTGTTTAAAATTTTACATAGGCTTGGGAGAGAGAAGAAAAAGAATATAAAAAGTTAACTAGATGGTTTAAAAAAATACATTAAAGTCTTTAAAGAGACTGAGTACAGACAGAGATTCAAGGAATAAAGATAAAAATAAATATTAAAGTTGTAGAAAAAGTGATAAGCAAAGATAATAAACCACATAAAGATGGACTATACAAAGAGAGTCTGGATTATGCATATTATTATGTTTTCTTTGAATTTTTTGACTGTGAAGGAGCTAAGTTACCAACATATATACTTTAAAGATATTTTGTCTACAAAATTTGGGTCTAAGGATATGTTGCTTCAGAAAAGACATTCTTCGTTTGCTTCCACAGAGGCTGAGAAACTGTGGAATTTTTCCAGACTAATATGATTTGATGGACCAAGATCCCTGAAAGAGTGCCTTAACATCCCTTGAAAATTTATTTTTCCCAATAAACAGCAAGAAGCACTTTGGAAAAAACTATGCCCATATTCCCAAATACTGTTTATAAATGTTTGTATACATATAAAGGGGGATATGCTATAGAGATTTGCATTGGTATGGATCTTGGTTTATTGATACAAAAAATTTAATGTCAGTTTTGTTATACTGTTTATAAATATATTTCTGCACTTGATTAAGGTATTGTGTTTGTGTAGCTCTTTTAAAAATGTGATGTATAATAAAGATATATGTAAATAGATAGTCACCTATAATAGTCAAACTTGGAGTCATGTTAGTTATGTTTCCTAGATATATACAGATATATTTCAGTTAGACAGTCTTCAGATCTTTCAGAGACCTTTAGAATATGGCTTTGAAAATGTTTTAATAACTTAGGACTTTTCATGACAATGAGACACAGTTGCTCCTGGCAGCACCAATCTACTTCAAGAGGAAGATGGGCATCAAAGAGGCTTCTTTTGGAGTTTGTTAGTCATTTGGGCTAGAAACTGTTCTTGTCTGGACTGCTGATGTTATGCTATGTGGATTGCAAGATGTTCTGAGGGCACAGAAGAAAGTAACTGACAAATTGCCAATATAGGCGGAACTGTCTTTGAAATTTCCTGCTTCACAAAAAACGTCTGCTAGATACTATTGGCCAGTAGGCTAAAGATGGATGCCCCAATGGTACAGAAAAACTTTGGGTGACTTTCCAGGCAGTGAGACGTCTCTGTCAATTCTAGAGTTCTGGAACTAGCTTACAATGCACTTCCCATTTTCTTAGGTAATATTCTATCCTTCTGGAGTCTGTGATGGTGTTGAAGAATAGATACAGTTTTTTCTTAGTCATGATAAAAGATAAAATATTGTAAATATTGTAAATATAATTCTTTCTTGATAACTGTTTTGTTATATGTAATTTTACTATGTTAAAGTTAAAACTTTCCTTTTTTTATTTAAACCGAAAAGGGGAGGTGATGTGGGATTCCCCTCTGTATACTTTGACTACTATTGGTTAATAAAGAAACTGGCTTGTCAAGATAGGGTAGAACAGAGCTAGGCGGGGAAAACTAAACTGAATGCTGACAGAAGGAAGGCAGAGTCAGGGGAGAAGCCATGGAGCCATCGCCAGAGACATACATGCTGAAATTTGCCATTAAGCCACTGCCACATGATGATACATATATTAATATAAATTGGTTAAATTAAGATGTAAGAGTTAGCCAATAAGAAGCTAGAGCTAATGGCCAAGCAGTAATATAATTAATACCATATCTATGTGATTATTTTGAGGCTGAGCAGCCAGGAATCAACAAGTATGTTCCTACAAGAAAATCCAACAAGATTTTCAATTATAAAATCTGACATAAATAGTAGCCCAGGGAGAAATGATAGCACTTGGAGTTCAATGTTTCCCCTCCTACTTTGAACAGTGCAATGTATATGGATGCTATAAAGTTGTCCCACACTAACTCCGAATTGAGTATCATAAAGAGTTCTTTATTTAGGGGTAGACTCACAAATCACAGTCCTCTAAATGACCAGGGAACAGGAACTGAATCCAGTAGCCAAGACAGAGAGAATATGAAAGCTTAACATCAGCATTTATGGTATAAGAGGTCACGCCCAAGTGGGCTGACATCTTAAAGGCTATTGGCTGAAGAAGTTCCCACAGCATTTTTCTTTTTTCTCTAAATGAGTTAGTTCTAAGTCTAATACAAAGATATATACAATAACAAATATTAAGTATAAAACTTAGAATTACAACCAGCATAAATAATATCAAGTGAAAAACATATGCAAAATGTTTTAATAGTTATTCTATCCTAAGAAGTATAAGTCTTATATTAGAAATAGCTTAGCTAAGTCATGAAAAATAAGTACTATGATTACATAGTCTTCAACCCCAGCAAAGACCTGAGAAGGAAAACAATATTACTTGAGTAAACAGGAAGTACAATCAAGCAACTTCCAAAATGTTTAAAAAATGACAGAGACAACTGGTTACCTGGGCAGTCACCCAAAGTCTCATTTGCAATGATGGAGTAACCATCGTTGTGACCTAGAGTAACTGACAGATCATTTTCTGAGGCAGAAAAATTTTCAAAACTGTCTTTCCTTGTCTTGGCAGATTTGACAGGCTTTTTTTCTTGTATCCTGCTCGTCCTATCCAGATACTGTGCATTTTGTCAGTGGCTGAGGCATGGGCAGTTATTTGACCAAAGGCCAGTTTTGTCAAGAAGAAAATAAGCCCCAAGTGGAGTGTCTTCAGTTCCCAACATTCTCTTGGGAGTAGATCGGTACTGCCGGGAGCAATCATGTCTCGTGCTAGCAGAACCCTAAGTTATTCAAATGCCATATTCTACAGTTATTTGAAGTGGTTGAAGATTACCTGTTTATGCAGAATACAACCTCAATGTATCTAAAGAATGGAGTAGTCTAATTATAAGTTTGACAAACATGGATGACTATTGACTTGCACTTCTTAATCCCTATATAGCTTAAAGACTAAGCCTTCATATTAGAATATTAATTATTAAGCAACTGTGTAGCAGATGAGGAAAAATAACCTCAAAATGTAACAATGTGTAAGTATCTTGATCAGAGTTAGAAATGTATAGTGCAATAAGATAAATATATCCTAAAATTGTTTCAATATGCAAAATATCTTAAGTAGAGGTAGAAACATGTATGCATACAATATGACAAAATAACTTTGTATATGTATACAAATATTATGAACAGAAACAGGAGCATATTCAATACAAAAATATAATTCAAATTTGTATCAATGTATAAGAATCTACATCAATTAAATTGTCTAAAAATAATAGCTCACAATTATTGACTCTATTACTCACTATTATTATTAGTGCTATCTTACTCACACCAATTGACTTATTATCCCATCCAATTTTCCTTTTCTTTTTCCACAGAAGATCCCTGAGCTTATATAATTTCCACTCTGACCCCCAACATTATACTAGTTATATTCACCTCAATTGATGTCCCTAACCCTGAGGACTAATGTTGGAAGAGAGGACATCATCTTCTAGAATTACTTCCAGCTATCATTGGTGTGATGATCTTTCTATGGGATTCTGTAAAACTAAAATGATGGGCTATATTTAGGAAGTGGTATCCTGTGCCTATACATTGAAGACTACTTCTCACTTTCTCTTCTATCATGTTCATTGTGGTTAGATTTATATTAAGGTCTTTGATTCAATTGGACTTGCATTTCATGTATGTCAATAGATGGATCTATTTTCGTTCTTCTACATGTTGACATCCAATTATGCCAGCACCATATGCTGAAGATGCTTTCCTTTTTCCATTGTATAATTTTAGCTTCTTTGTCACATATCAGGCGTTCATAACTGTGTGGATTAATATCCGAGTTTTCAATTCAATTCCATTGGTTAATGTCACTATTTTTATGCCAATAGCAAGATGTTTTCATTAATGCAGCTCTGTAAGAGAGCTTGATGTCAGGAATGGTGATACCTCCAGAAGTTCCTTTATTGTACACGATTGTTTAGGCTATCCTAAGTTTTTTGGTTTTCTATATGAAGTTGATCACTATTCTCTCAAGGCCTGTGAAGAATTTTGTTGGGATTTTGATGGGGATTGCACTGAATCTATAGATTGCCTTTGAGAGGATTCCCATTTTTACTCTGTTTATGTGCTAAAAAGATCCATTCTAAGATAATATCTTCCCTCTTCATTAAAATTCCTATAGAAGAAATTCTATAAGACAATAGGATGAGAAAGCGATTAAGATTTGGATCCACCCAATCCATGTGTGCCTTCTGTAATTTCCCTTCAACCAAAGTTATTCATTCTCAAATTCAGCTGTTAATTTTCTGAGACTATTTAAGTCTTTGTCACCATCTAAGGTTTTATTTAAATGAATTATTAGATCAGGTATTATCCCAACAGCAGATTGTAGATAGGAAAGGGCTCCTAGCAATCTTCAAAAATCATTAAGAGTTTGCAATCAGTCTCTTCTAATTCTAGTATTCTGTGTTCTAATTTTCTGTAAACCTATATTATAACCTAGGTAATTAATAGAATCTTTGTATATTTTCAGGAGCAATTTGTATTCCACATTTAGGCAAAACTTTCCTTACTTCTTCAAGCAATATTTCTGAAGTATCTACATTAGAATCAGATAGCAAAACATCATCCATATAATGATAAGTTATAGATTTGGGAAATTGTTTATGTATTGTTTCCATTGGCTGACTTACAAAGTATTGGCACAAGGTGGGGCTATTAAACATTCCCTATGGGAGGATTATCCTTTGAGATCTCCTAGCAGGCTAGGAATTATTATAAGTAGGCATTGTGAGGGTAAATTTTTATTCTCCTTTTCTGGTAAAGGTATAGTGAAGAAACATTTTTTTTAAATCAATAACTATAAGAGACCATCCTTTAGGTAATAGGAAAGATAAAGGAATTCAAGATTACAGAGAACCCCTAAGTTCAATTACCTTATTCAAAGCTCTTATATTTGTCACCATTCTGTATTTTCAAGATTTCTTTTTAACAACAGATACAGGAGAATTCCAAGGACTGGTTGATTCTTCAATATGATGAGCATCTAGTTGCTTCTATAGCAGCTGTTCTACAGCCTGCAGTTTCTCTTCTGTTAAAGGTCACTGTTTAACCCATATTGGTTTCTCAGTTAACCATTTTAAAGGTAGGACCATTGATACCTCTGAGGCTTGCTAGTTGTTTTGTGTTCTTTTACAGCCTAAATGGCTATTGACTTTTGTTTATTGTACCTTACAATATCCTTCCCAGAAGCATGAGTTACTGGGATTACAGTAGCATTAATGTGATTATTCTATTGCTGCAGTAGGGTCCTGACCCCATAAATTCACTGTGATCTTAGCCACATATGGCCTCAGCCTTCCTCTTTGTCCTTTTGAACCTTTGCATTCAACCCATCTTGTGCTTTGTTTCACTTGAGATAGGGTTTCATTTCTTAAAATTTATATATCTACTTCTTGAAGAGGCCAATTCAGATACCAAGATTCTGGAGTAATGATAGTCCCATCTATACCCATGTCCAGTAATAACTCATTTACAATGTTATTTATATGCACTCTTAGCTTTGATTTTTGATCATTTATAGAAGTCTCCCAAAATGTATGCTTCCTTTTTGCTATTGGAATTTTTGATTTATCCTCCATGTTTTACTCATCATCCAGAACAGTATGAATTTTTACAGCAGGCACTGGAGTTTTCAGTTTTCTTATGAGACATTTTCTCCAAGGTGACTGGGAATGACTGAACTACATTTGCGCTGGGGGCCTGAAAGTGGTTCCCCAAAAGTATTTCCCAATAGTATCAGGTTGCCTTGTTTGTCTTTTGTTGACCAATCCATTGGTCTAGTGTTAACTTTTGCCACATCTTCTATATAATCCAGAAGATTGAGACCTTCCATTTTTGTCATTCCCATAGGAGACACTATTTATATGAATGCCTTGTCTTTATCCCTTCTGAGATGTTCTATTCTATCACAATTAAAACATTTGACATCTTGATGTCTCCTTCTACCTTTGGAAATTGTTTCTCCTACCCAAGCCTCAGTTTCATAGTCAAATGTCTCAACATTCATTGTACACAGGATCCATTCATCTATTGGTGCTGATCTAACCTTTAAAAGCCCAAGTATCATTTTGCATTCTAAGTTGGCATTTTCAAAAGCCAAAAACTCTGTAAGTACTTTTCTAGCTTCTGGGTCTGTTACTCCATTTGTACAACCTTAGTTAATTTTTGTAAAAAGTCACTAAAGACTTTCCTTTGGCCTTGTTTAACCTTAGTATATGATTCTATTCTTTTCCTAGTTCTTGAATCCTGTCCCAAGCATTTAAGGCTGCTGTGTGGCATAGGGACAAGATGTGTTCATCATCAAGAACTTGAACCTGTGGGTCAGCTTAAGTGCCTTCACCAAGAATTTGATCTTGGGAAGCATCAAATCCTTTTGCTCTTTCTTTTTTTTTAAAGTTTATTAAAATATAAAAGTTTCCATTTTCGCCCCTCCTCCCAACACCCTCCCACTCCCCCCACTCCCTCTCCTCTTCCCTCTCCATCCCTAAGAGCAGTCAGGGTTTCCTGCCCTGTGGGTAGTTCAAGTTCCTCCCCGCTCCCTCCAGATCCAGGAAGGTGAGTATCCAAACAGACTGGATCCCCAAAAATCCAGAATATGCAGAGGAAACAAGTCCCAGAGTCATTGCCAATGGCTTTTTAGAAAGACTTCGGGTCAACCACATTCAGGGAATCCAGCCTCCTCCAGAGAATCTGGTTGGATCAAGCACTCCTTCAGTCTCAGTCAACTGGCCTTGGTGAACTCTCATTAGATCAGTCCCCTTGTATCAGTGGTCAGAACCACAAGGGGAGCGATCACC
Organism: Myodes glareolus; assembly: GCF_982192425.1. Classification (NCBI taxonomy): domain Eukaryota; kingdom Metazoa; phylum Chordata; class Mammalia; order Rodentia; family Cricetidae; genus Myodes; species Myodes glareolus. Next base: position 24,853,372 of record NC_142043.1, on the reverse strand, counting down.
TTTTGCTCTTTCTTATTGCTCTAAAATGTTTGCCTCTTATCCACAGTAGTTGTGGCCTGTCTTCTAGGATTACTGAAACTAACTGAAGCCAATTGTGTGGGGTGGCCTTATTGATTGAATCCCTCATTTTCACCATCTCCCTAACAAATGGCTAAAGCAAGCCATAAGATACTATAGTATGCTTAATTTCTTTTAGATAATTCATACCTATAGGTTTGCATCTACATTTTTTGAATATTTTTGAATTTTTAGTACTTCATGGTTTGTCAGAGGTGATTTTGGAGTAAGTAGCTAAATCCTTGGTAAGTCATTTCTGACTTTGACAGGTACTACTGATGTTAAATCCTATCCTTGTACCTTTCTCCATGCTCATCAGTTCTAATAATTTCCTAAATCGTTCAAATCTTTTAACCACTATCTTTTGTAAAGCCTGAATCTCTTGACCTACAAATATTTCTAATGATTCATTAACTCACATAACCTCTGGTCCTCATTCTGCACATATGTAACATGAGGGGCTGCTTGTTGGGGTTTCTCTATGCCCTATTCCCATAGAAGTTTTAGCTCCAAAGAATCACTCAGAAGTCTCCATAAGATTATAAACTGATTGGCCCATTATCTCAGGCTTCTTATTAGCTCTTGTAGCTTATATTAACCCATAATTCTTATCTATGTTAATCACATGGCTCTGTACCTTTCTCAGTGGGGCAGATCACATCTTGCTTCTTCTGTGATCTGGGCAGAACTGGGAGGAATGGGCTTCCTCCTTCCCAGCATTCTCTTGTTCTCCTTGCTCCACTTCTACTTCCTGTCTGGTTGACCTTCCTATACTTCCTGCCTGGCCAATCAGCATTTATTTAAAACATGATTGACAGAATCCAGACAATTCTCTTGCACCACACATATGATTTCAAAGTATGAAAATTTTCCATTAAGGATAACTTCTCATCCTTGGATATTACTTAGATGGTGTGCAGATTACCTTTCTGAAGAGATACTTTATCTTGTAACTTATCATAACTTCTTAACAGATTTTGAATGTCAAATTCAACAGTATGAATTCTTTCAGATAATTTCTCAGAACTCCTTGACATGGATTGAATTTTGTCTGTCAAATTAATATCCTTTTCAATGGTATTAACTTTTTTCAGCTAACTTTGGATGTTTGATTGTATTAATCCTGTCAGATAACTGTTCATTAATAGTCTGTAAAGATTGTATCATTTCTAAATGTGCCTCACACTTGGCTTTGTTATCAAACCACTTTCTTAAGGATATAATATGTAAAACATAGCTAATTCCCAATATCATACAAACCATAGAAGTCTTGTAGAATATCATTTATGATATATGCAAATAGGCTATTAAATTCCTCATTGGTGATATTGTCTGACATTAAATAACTTTCAGATTTATTGATTAATAAATATTTATTGATTAATAAATAAATAAATTGATTAATCAAATAAACTTACATTCATTATGAGATTTCAGTAAATTGTTGTAGGTGTAATAATCTTTTTGGCCAACAGATGCCACAGTTGCAGCTGCATGGCAGAGAGAGACATGACTGGCGGTGGCTTGACAGTCCTGCTCAGTTCCATGTTGGTGCCTGCTTAAAAACTGACAAATATGCTTTGCTTCACAAATTCAGAGCAATTAAATTGATTTCATACATGGAAAGAAATTTCTTGGTGGTCAGAATATCAAGGAACCCAGAGCTCATGTGGAGCCTGGGATATAAACCAGAAGCTGTACAAATCACCACATAGCACTGAAAGTGTTAGGATGTGGGGGAACATGTGGAAACCTGGGAAATTGCCACATCACCGCATGGTACTCTGCATTAGTGGGGTTTTGGCAAAATACCAAAAAGCTATGGACCTTTTGGGCTAGTCCCATCAGGTATGGAGCTGGGATTAACATTGGGTGTTAGATGTAAATGGATGCTATAAAGTAGTCCTGTACTAGCTCAGAATTGAGTATAATAAAATGTTATTTATTGGGGGTATAATCAGAGATCACAGTCTTCTGCACGAGTGAGGAACAGGAACAGAATCCAGAAGCCAAGCGAGAGAGAACACAAGCTTTACATCTGCATTCATAGTAGAAGAGACCATGCTCAAGTGAGCTGGTATCTTAAGGGCTATAGGCTGAAGTAGTTTCCCACAGCACTGTAATTTTGTTTCTCTGTGAAGGACATTAAAGCCACTCCAGGTTTGTTAGCACAAGGCCTCGTATGGCTGACATCTCCTAATTTATCTCTTTTTATTTTATTAACTCATAGAGTAGACATGCAGAATTGCTCACTCACCATATCTAAAGGATTTTGTTATAGCATCAGGAAAGGACTAAAACATCCATCCTTCATGAAGTCATACCTATCTTAGCTGGGCAGGAACCAAGACAATATATGTTTCTAAAAACAGAAATTAGAAGTCATTTCTAGAAATTTATGAGGCTACTTAACACGACTTCAAAAGCAGGGATACACTTGGTTGTAGATGGAGACTGTTCATTCATTTCCTGGTTGTCCAGACCTGAAATAATCACACAGAAACTATATTAATTGCAAAATAGTTTGGCCAATACCTCAGGCAAATTTCTAGCTAGCTCTTACATCTTACATTAACCCATTTCTATTATTTTGGATTTTACCACTAAACTTGTGATTTACCAGTACCAGCATGTGGGCTTCTGCCTCCTCCATGGCTACATGGCCTACTTCACCTACTTTCTCCTCTATCTCTGCTTGAAATTCCTACCTTGCCCTATTCTGAGTTGCAATAGGCCCAAAGTAGCTTTTTTAGGAACCTATAGTATTCACAACATACAGAAGGAAATCACATATCACTTGGTTCCCACTTCGCTACCTTGTACCTTTAGTTCAGACATTCACAACTCTTTAAAGTAAGATAAATTTGCTTAATGATTGAGCTTTGTCCAGAACGTTCTATGTTCTGGCATTTCACATATTACACAAATGTTTATTATATAAATCCTATAGAAGAGTACACATCAACTGCCAGTTAGTAAGATAAATAAAATATACCAAAATAGCAAAATTCACAAAACAAATATGTAGAAAATTTTATTAATGTGACTGGTTCTTTTAAAAATATTCTTGGGTAGGCCGGGCGGTGGTGGCACACACCTTTAATCCCAGCACTCGGGAGGCAAAGGCAGGCGGATCTCCGTGAGTTCGAGGCCAGTCTGGTCTACAAGAGCTAGTTCCAGGACAGGCACCAAAAACCAGAGAGAAACCCTGTCTCAAAAATTAAAAAAAATATATATTCTTGGGTTTATTTTAATGTTAACTACATGTCTTTATATGGGTATATGCATGTGAATGCAGGTATCTATAGAGGCCAGAGATATCTGAATCCTCTAGAACTGTAATTATAGGTGTCTGTGAGTCTTAGAGTTTGACTGCTAGGAATCAAACTTGGCTCCTCTGAAAGAACAGGACATGCTCTTGACTGATGAGCTGTCTTTCCAGTCCCAACTTGAAAATTATTACTTAAAAAAAATAATTTTTAAATATAAGTAGAACAACTATTTTGGACCAGATGCTCATAATTATTAGAAAAACTAATCATTTAAGTTCAGGTTTTTGCTAGGGTAGTTGAAAACTTTCAAGTTTAGTCTGATCACTCTTTCTTTTATTTTGACTGATTTTTATCAGTAGAAGTTCAAGTTTCGAGAACAATGAGAAAAATGTCAACCAGAGGTGAAAAAAGCAGGCTACATTCAAGAAGAGGAAGCTCTCATTGTCCCCAAAAAAACATTATTAAAACCATTACTATAATGGCATTCATTTGAGAAGTATTACAGTGTAGAAATACAAGAAGGGGAATAAATTATCACTTCTCCATTGGAACCACTACTAATAATGGTGTTTCAATGTAGGCACACAAGAATTAGTATATCTCCCTAAATTCTCAGGTTCCTAACCTTTTTATATCAAGATATTGTTAAAAGTGTCCTGCATTTCTCTCAGAAAAAAATATGTTTTTTAAAAGACATTTATTTGATTATCCCAATGTATCAAAGCATCAGGGATCTACCTACATAGAATACTGCAGGCTTAGTGGGCCCATTTTAACAAAGTAAAGAACTCCCTCTCTGTGAATACCTTGTTATCAAAATGGTGATCTGAGGCATTTTTTCCAGCAATAGAAAAGTGAGGAAAATTAACTCATTGTCTATACCTTGTGATTCAATACATGTCTCAAATAGAAAACAGAGCACTATGACATGCTATAAGACTATTTATTTCTTTCAACAAGACTATCTTTTAAGCACAGTCAAAAATGCACTCAAATTCAAATCCTGAATTTGTGTGACAATTTGCGTATATGTGGAGTTACAGACAAAATTAGCTTGACAATAGAAACGAGGTCTGTTGCTTCATGTTTGTGAGGCATATGCAGTTCTGAGTTTATTAACCTCTTTAATCTCAATTTTAGTTTTCCTTTTAAATGAGGACAATAAAAGACCCTGACCTAGGGACATGCAGGAGCGTCAGTAAATTGATGAGTATACAATTCTTAGATTATGCATTTGGCAGCTGACAACTATTGTGATTATTATATCTTTGCTCTGTTTTTAGTGGGAGAGTTCTTTCCAGTGACCTCAATTACTGAAACTTCATAACCACAAAATAAACTTGCCCTCAAAATATTAGCTTTCCAGATGCTTACAGAGACAGAGCAAAGTTACCATTTACCTACAATCAAGGAAACATGCAGGTTTAGAAAAAGCTAATAAATGTCCTTACTTTATAAGGTGGCATGCTTTTTACTACTACAATTAAGTCATCAATCAGCCTGCATCTCATGGGTGGTATAGACAGACTATTATTTATCTTCCCACCAATGTACAGAGTCACCCTGCATCGGTGTTTCTTCGCAAAATGTAGTCGAATGCTGTTTATAAAATGAGTCTCTCAGGCCAATGCATAGCCTGCAGGACTATAGTTTTACACACTGCAGTAATTTAGAGTAAGACCCAATGCCTTTGACTCAGAAGCTGGATTTAAGCAACACCTTAAGAATAATCTACTGTTTAAGATTGAGATGACTGATGGCCTTAGAACCAGGAGCCCTCTAGCCAGGCAGTAATGGTGCACACCTTTAATCCCAGCACTCGGGAGACAGAGGTAGGCGGATCTCTATGAACTCGAGGCCAGTCTGGTCTACAAGAGGATAGGCTCCAAAGTCAAAGAGAAACCTTGTCTCTAAAAACAAAAACAAAAACAAAACAACAACAACAAAAAGAACCAGGAGCCATCAAAAGTCAGGGATCCTTAACTCAACATGCCATAACCCTCAGTTATGTGGCAGACATGGATAAGGGGAAAATTAGATGCTGACCGTCAAGTTGTTCAAGCAGCAGAAAGCTCCACTAGGATAGAGATGGGTATGAAGGCTAAGGGTTTGAACGATTATTGTCCTTATAGGATCATATGTTTGAATAATTCCTCAGTAATTTATGGAGCTGTTTCAAAAGGTATAGAAATTGTGACCTTGTTGGAAGACATGTGCTATGGGGCAGGTTTTGAGATTTCAAGAGTTCATGCCATTCCCATTTAGCTAATCCTGTCTCCTACTTGCAGATAAGAAAGTAAGACAATGCCTGACTGTCTACTGCCATGTTCTCCAGCAAAAAGATCATGAACTAAATCAGTCCTGAATCTAGTGATCCAAATGAAGGAGACTCTTTTATAAGTAGCCTTGACCAGTGTGTTATAGCAGTTATAGGAAAGTAACTAAGATAGACAGGCATTAGTTTCATTCTCACCTGCTAAGAGCTGAGATCACCACCTGAAGAAAACTGCAAAACCAGATAACTGCAGTTCTGAAAGGAACAAAAGATGGAAAATTATGTCCAAATAGAGATTATATGATGTTATATATAAGAAATCCAAAAATTCCAGCAGAAAGCTTCTAGAAACAATTGACAGTTTCAGCAAAATGGCATAGTACAAAATCAACTCACAAAAATCAGTAACTTTCCTTACACACTGAGAAAGAGATCAAGGACTTACTCACATTTACAGTATCACCAAAGACAATAAAATATCTTGAAATAAACCTGACCAGAATGGTTAAAGGACTCTACAGTGAAAACTTCAGTTCTCTAAAAAAGATGCTAGAAAATGGTGTTCACAGATCAGTAAAATTACTTTTGTCGAAAATGACCATTATACCCAAAGCAATTTACAGATTAAATGCAATGTCATTCAAAATACAAACACCATTTTTTCCATAAAAAGAAAAACATCATAAAATCTATATTGAGCTAGAAAGGACCTGGATAGTTGAAGTCATGTTGTCCCCCCCAAAAAAATTTATCGAAAGGATTACCTCTCCAGACTTCAAAATATATCACAAAGCTAAAGTAATAAAAACAACATTGTACTGTCATGAAAACAGACAAATAGCCCCATAAAATGAAATATAAAATGCAAAGATGACTACTTATAATTACAGTCATCAGATATTTAACAAACAGACATTAAACATACACACACTAGAGAAAAGAACATTGTCATCAAATGGTGCTGGGAAAATTAGACCCATATATTACCCTACATAAAAATCATATTCAAGTAAAATAAAGATATCAATTTGAAACCTGAAACACTAAAACTTACAGAAGAAAACATAAACAGCGTGGTACAAGGTATGGTTGTAGGAAAGGGCTTTTCAGAAAGTTCTCCATTTGACAAGGAATGAAAGTCAACAATTGCCAACACGGACCTCATAAAACTAAATAGCTTCTACATAGTTAAAAAAAAAAGAGGGGAGTCAGAAGAGAAAAGAAACAAAAGAAAGCAACAAAGAGCAATTCAATGAAGAACCCCACAAAATGGGAGAGGGCGCCAGAGAGAGCTGACAGAGGATCAGTAGCCAAAATATACACAAAAACCCTCAGAAACAGATTCAAGGAAACAAATGAACCAGTTTAAGAATGAACTATGGATCTAAACAGAGAGTTCCTAATAGAAAATGCAAAAATAAGTCAGATATACCTCAAAATATGTTCATAATCCTAACTTTCAAAGTCCATCTCACCCCAGTCAGAATGGCCAGTATCAGCAAAACAACTAGCTGTCAGCTTGATACTTAAGAGGCATGGGAGGGGCCCAAGGAGGATAGGGAGCGGGACTGAAGTAGTAAAAGGGAGAAGGGTAAAGAAAAAGCATGTAAAATTAACAGTAATTGTTTGCACAAGTCATCTGACATGGTAACAAAATCATAATTCCTACCCACAGGAAGACGAAGCAGGAAAACCAAGAGTTAAGTGTCATCGTTGGACATTCCACGTGTCTGAGGCCAATTTGTACTACCTGGGACCTAAGAAATAAGACAGCAGTGAAAACTAGTTTATTTAAGTGCTACAGCGTTTTCATGAATATACTTTGTAATTATAAATTAACAAAATAAAAACGGGTTTCCTCCCCCATGGAAAAAAATAAAATGCCAGGGTCTCTCTTTACTTCAAGCTAGTGTGGAACTCACTATGTAGTCCAGGCTATCTCAAATAACAGCAATCCTCTTTCCTCAGCCACATGAGTGCCTTTTAATAAGTAAGTCAATAATTCATGATTTATATTTTACCTGTCTTGTATGTTACATCATGTATTATAAATACTTAACACAGCTATGAATTCAATCTGTCTTTCTTATTATTTTGTAAGCTTCTAACTTATTTAGTATTTATACTTGATATATAGCTATTATTTATTTATTTATTTAATAATTTTTACTTTAAAAATATGTGGGAGAACCTGTCCAGACTCCATCCCACAAGCCACTTGAGGCCCACAGAGGCTCTTGACTTAAGCAGAAAGGAAGTCGCTCAACTGAGGAAAGCTATGATCAGTACCTGACACCACTCCAGTTCATGTACAGCCAAAATGATAGGAAAGATGAGGGTCAGGGTCGACTGATTAGCTCACATGTCTCCACATGACAGACACTTATTTTTAAAGGACCTAGAAATCACTCCATACACCTCACCTTTTTATAACTCTTTCCCCCTTTTCTTCTACGTTTGGAAGATTGCTTTTGTTTGTCATGGGTACAGTCACTGCAGAGGCTAGATACACAACAAGCCTGGATATGTGATAGAATTCTGTGAGCAGTATGACATCTTGCTTCTTGTAGAGGTTGTAATTCTGACAGTATTAACTCTAGGTTCTATCTCCTTATTTCTGCTGACTGTAACCAAATCGGACAGCATGACATGGACTCCTGGCTTAGGGCTCAGTTGGAGCTGATCCTTCAATGGTGCTCTACAAACACAGTAACCCTTATTTGAAATTATCAGACAGTCTTATAAATTAATTTTGTACCCTGTTTTCTGCAGTAATCTTCATAATACTCCAGACTGTGGAGAGGGAAAAGAATGCTTATCAACCGACTTAACAGTTTCAGAAAAAATTGAAGAAAGTGAACCACATTGGGCGCAATTCTCTAGCAGTGGGAGTCTAGACTGTTCTAGGAATTACTAGGCTCAGATGTGGTTTTTAAGGTGCCCCAGTGCATGGTATGGTACTGCCACAGTCTACCAGCAGGGACATTCATGTGACATGCTCAACTGATGGCTGGAGGAAAAGGTGAACAGATTGTCCCTGAGAGCAAGCAGACTCGCAGCCATGAATCCAGGAGTTGAGAGCACTTGTGCAATTCAGTCCTTTGATGATAACAACACTGTTAGGAACTGGAGGAGAGGATGCGGATTATTTCATCACCTGCATTGAAAACAAGATGCAAGTCCCATCCTCTACATGGCAGCTACAAGAAAAGTTCAAGCAGCAGGGAGAGCAGATGGCAGGGCTGTAAAATGAGGGCCCCAAATACCTGGAATCAGGTTTATCTGATATGAATGTGGGAATGATAATTCATGTAGTATGAATGCAGATACAGAAGTAGGGAAAATCCATTGTGGATTTCTGAAAAAGTTAAATGAACTGGAATTTGACCTTACATCTAAAATGGACTCAGAGTAGAGCAGCTTAAAGAGCTTCAATTGCATAAAACATAGCTGGTTATGGTATAGATATTTCCATGACTGTAGAGATCACTGGAGTCTCAGTATGGTATGTAAATGAAGCTCAAGGTTTCTAGAAAACATGCCAGAAGCTACTCCTCATAAGAGAATGTAAGTGTATGTTCTACAGAAGCAGGCAGAAGAGGAATGGCTTGTGGAGCAGACAGGTGTATGGTAGATTCTGAAGGAGGATCTATGCTATAGATTTTCTCTAATCCAAGCTTCACAAAATGAAATACATTTTAACTGAGCAGCAGGCTTCCTGGAGTCCACAGAACACAGTATGTCTATAGAATGCAAAGTATGGGAGTAATATGACCTCCCACCTCATCAGACACTCACAACAGAGGGCTAGGCTGGAACCGTTTTAAAAAGTCCTGAAAGTTTCCAGCGATATAAGTGAGAACATCTCAGTTAAATATTGACCTGGTTTAGGTAAAAACACCTGTCTAGGAATTTAGAGCACAACAGCCTAAAGGTTGCCTGCCTTCTGCAACAGCACCCCAGAATTTCCACACCACAGACAATGAAATTGAGGTCCAGCAGAACAAGGTCTGGCAGGGAGAAGACCAGAGAATGGAAGATGAAGTTCAATGTTATATTTGAGACTGTGCTAAGCCCTGTTTGAAGGTAGATAAAGTTGTATTGAAAATGTGAACTATACAACAAATAATGGGAGAGAAATTGCAGTTATTTGTGAAGTAGGACTTTTAAACAACTACTTGCCTGAAATCCAGGTTTTCTAGTAGGTCAATCGATTATTTTATGTGTAAGTAGAAAAACAAACAACTTACTTTTTCTAGTCTGGCAAACTGTGGGAATATTATTTCTCTGTGTTACCATAAATCCTTTTTGTTGAGATAACACTTGGCTTTCAAGTGCCTGCCACTGGAAACACTTGCTGTCTGTCTTCTGAGCAGAGGCACAAATGATTAGCTCGCACAGAATGACGATTGGAAAAGCATCTTGTGTCAGGACTCCCTTGATTCACCTCTGTGTTCAGGTTGTCTTGCTGGGTATGATGCATAGTCAGTCTGGCAGACATCTACACTGGTTGGAACCAAGGAATGGGTCTCAGTGAAACTATGAGTGTCAGAGGCCATCTCCAATTATGTTTTACCTGGAGAGTAGGTCAAGCCTGTTTCAGATGAACATGCCAGGGCAACTAACAAGAACTGTCCTTTTCAAACGTCTTTTCTGCATTTATACATACTTAACAAACAAATTTAAAGACTTACCTTTAAAAGCAACTGCAAAATATCTCCATACATATATGTGGATCATTTATGTTACTAAAGCTTTTAAACTGGGACCCAAGTACACTGTGCTTGGTGTTTCAAATTTCTGTGGTTATTTTGGATTACATTCCTTTTCTTCCCACCGAAGTTACTCATATAGCCTTCCTTTCTCTTTTTCAACTGATGTTTTGTTTTGTTTTTAAAAAAAAACAACTGACAATCCTACCCAGTGATAAATAATAAAAATGAACAACAATGACCAGCATGAAGCAATATTCCTAAGGTTACAATATTGACATACATAACTTGGCAGTAACCAACACTTCCCTGATTGAACATAAGAAAGACCTGCCCAACAAGAAGAAATCATGCCTGGTTCAGGAAGTCTAGCCAACAGCCTAGGGTTAGGAAAATCATGGATCTTAAAGGAGAACCTACAACCATTGCTCATGTATATTTCTTTTTTCTTTCTTTCTTTCTTTGTTTGTTTTATTTGAAACATTTCTGGAAGACGTCATGAAAAGTCTAATGTCATTCTGCCACACAGTACTGCTCAGTAAATGGTGACATAAACAAGCCTGTGACCTGTGACAAGTCTTTCACTATAGTGGCTGGATTTCACTTCAGACCCTACTCAGAAATTGAAGTCAGAGAATCTGCATCTCTCAGGCTGAGAATAAATTTGCAATCCCTACCTGTTTCTATTCCCCAATGCAGGGCATCACGTTTTGTGTCTTAACATGAAGGCCTTGTGCCTTTACAGTCCCCCAAGTCAAACATTGGAAAAATAAGAGGTTCTTGTATTTCATGCTAGGTTTATAGAATGTAGTATTGGGAACATTAGTTGTTACTACATTAAGCCCGTAATTACATTGATTTGGTGTGACTTTTCAACATTTGCCATTTGTCAAATTTCACTTTCCCTTTTTATGCTATTGCAAGCGATTATTTGATGCAATGAAGTATAGCAGATAATAAAGAGGAGGAGTAACTGTCCCCTTTAACAAGATTAATTTTTAACTGTCTTTACTGTAGTTGAAATTGTTAAATTGGTTTTTCTACAGCACAGTTTTATCCTTAGGATAGTACTTGAATGAAGAATTAAATTGAAAATCTTGAAATTGCTTTTACAACTGAAAGTAAGCAATATAAATTAATGATAAATCTGGGAAATTAAGACCTTGGAGAACAACAATAACTGGAAAGATTGGAAACCAAAAAGTCAGCTCATTAAATCAAAACTCTTATAGAAGTCATCACTAAAAGCCTACATTAAGCAGAAGAATACCAGGAATGAAAATAATGACTATGGAAACACTATGTTGTTTGATATCAGTATTTTTGAAGATGCCATTCCACAGCATTCAGAAACTCTGAGACATGATTTAGAGACCCAACCCAAGTGACCTATGGGATAGGAGGAGAGAGATAAAAACTAAAGGCACAGGAATTCCATTTATCAAATCAAAACATTTCCAGTTCTGGACTGCTCAAAGGAGATGTAACCAGAATGGATATTTTGAACCCCAAATAGACATGACCAGAGAATAACCTTCACACTGTACATGATTATCAAGTTACCAAAACCAAATACTAAAGAAAATATTAAAGTTTAAAGGAAAAAAGCAGTAACGTACATGCAAAAGAAAACACAGGAGAATAAAAACATTATCATCAATAAATCCTAAAGAATGATAGATTTCAAACCATGAGTGTACATAACTGATTGCCAAGACTGCAATGCCATCATTTAACAATTCCCTGAGAAATAAATACATTTCAAGAGTAAAACAAACTATATCAATTCATGACCACAAATCTAGTGTTGTAAAAGGTAATTCGTAGACTCCTACACATAAATAAAGGGTAAAGTATACATCATGGAAATTTCAAAGTTAATTTTGTGAGAGAAATAGTTGAATAATGGTTAACTAGAAAATAACTGATAATGTTTATCACAATAAGTCAGAAAGTGCACCTCAATAATTACCCCAAATGGCAATGACCTTAATTGTACATTCTAAAAAAGCAGAATGGCCGATTGAGCTAAAAAGATAATAAAAACACACAAGATCCAAGTATTTCTTGTCTACAATAAATGCACCTTAATGATAAATATCCATATAGGCTGAGTGTGAATGACAAGAACTCAAGGATCCAAGCAAATAGAAGCGAGACCAAAAAAGGTAGCCATATTTATACCTGATAAAGTAAAACTCTAGCCACAACTACACATTAGAGAGAAAGTTGGTGACCATACATTTCTAAAGGGAAAAAATCCACGAAGATGATATAAATATGGCAAATTAATGCAGAATGGGTCATTGTACATCTGATTTCATAAAAGAAATAGTAGTAGATTAGGTTAGATTCCATATATAATATAGTAATAGTGGATTACTTAAAACCCTTATTCTCACCAATAACCCAATAAATCATCCATTTGATTAATGGCAAAGTTGTCAAAATCAGACATTAAAAACTATATTGCCTCTTTCTCAAATGGTCCTGGGAAACTCAGATGTTCACATGTAGAAAAATTAACTGGATCCCTACCCATCACCCTGTAAAAATATTAATTCAATATTTTATCAAAGTTCTCAACATAAGAAAAGTAACTGAAGCGAGTAGAGGAAAATACAAGTGAAATACTTCAAGATCTAGGCATAGGCAAGGATGTTTAAAAACAGATCCCAATAACTTAGGAAATGATTGTAATAATTGACAGAGGGATTGCATTCTATTAAAAAACTCTGGGCATCAAAGAAAAAAACAGAGGGAATAGACTGCATGCACAACAGCAGGAAATGTTTGTTAATGACACATGTTAAAGGGTTTAATATCTATATTCTATTACTGACTTATAAATTAAATTTTTGGTGTTGATATTATATTTTTTTTCTTGTTTGGTTTTTTGAGACAATGTTTTGTTGTAGTTTTGGAGCCTGTCCTGGAACTAGCTCTTGTAGACCGGTCTGGCTTCAAACTCACGGAGATCGGCCTGCATCTGCCTCCCAAGTGCTGAGATTAAAGGCATGCACCACCACTGCCCAGCTGGTATTATACTCTTTTGAGCTCTTTTGGGGAGCCTGCCATCCAGCTCCCAAATAAATCACACACGGAGGCTTACTCTTAGATGTGAATGTCCAGTCTTAGCTTGGTTTGATTTTTGCCAATTTTTCTTAAATTATCCCATCTATCTTTGGCCTTGGGGTTTTTATCTTTGTCTGTTTCTGTATACCTTTTCTTTCCTTCCTTTTCCATGTCTGGCTGAATAGCTAGTTGGCTGTGTGGCTGGCCCCTGAAGCCTACCTCCTCCTCTCTCATTCCCAGCTCATTTCTCTCCCAGATTTCTCCTCATATTTATTCTTTCTGCCTGCAAGCTCCTACCTATTTCTTTCTCCTGCCTCAATATTGATCATTCATCTCTTTATTAGATCATCAGGTGTTTTAGACAGGCACAGCAACACAGCTTCACGTAGATAAACAAATGCAAAATAAACAATAGTAACACATCTTACAATAATATTCCCCAACAGTAAACACCCAAACCAAACACATCATCTAGCCAATTAATAGACAATACAGCTAAACAGTTAGTTGCCAAAATATGAGGCAAAAATGAATACACTTTTAAGAGTTCAGCATTCTTTGCCATCAGGAAAACGCTAATTATAACTGTATTTGGATTACATCTCACCCCAATCAGAAAGGCTATCCTCATGAATAAACAAAAGTAGACAAGCAAAGTAAAACACCACATGCTGAAGAAGATTGGGATTAAAGGAACCCTATGCCATTCTGGTGGTTATGCAAACTGGTATAGTCACTATACAAATCAGTATTGAGATTATACAAAGAATAACATAGTTTTACCATATGATGCAACTGTACCAGTCCCAAAGGAATCTTAGTCAGTGTATCACAGAGGTTCATACTCCCAACACGTTAAGAAAGAAAATGAACTAAATATCCATGCACAGATGAATGTGTAAAGAAAATAGAAAATATGGTATATGTGCATTTGGACTAGAGTTTTATTCAGAATTCAAGTGAAATAACTATAATTGACTTATTTGAAGTAAAATTTTTGGAAAGGAAGGACTTAATATTAAGCACAATAGTGGAGACTTAGGCAAAAACTGCATATTATCTCTCATATGTGGAACTTATATTAAAACATAAGCTATATATATTTTAAACACACATACACACAAATGATAGATAAATATAGATAGATGAAAGATAAATAGATGCACACACACATACACACACATATAATGATATGGACAAATAGAACGAAATTACAGTGATCTACGTGTATGAAAATAACAAGGAAAACACTTGTTTTGCAGGCTAATCAAATGCAACACTTCAAAAACTTATGTCCATTTTATTACAACTTCCATTCCCAAACTGTCTCAACATGCCATCCCGAGGGGTAATTTGTTTCTTTTTTTTTTTTAAAGTAAATTTTATTAAATTATAAAAGTTTCCATTTCCGCCCCTCTTCCCAACACCCTCCCACTCCCCCCACTCCCTCTCCTCCTCCCTCTTCGTCCCTTAGCGCAGTCAGGGTTTCCTGCCCTGTGGGAAGTTCAAGTTCCTCCCCCCTCCCTCCAGGTCCAGGAAGGTGAGTATCCAAACAGACTGGATCCCCAAAATCCAGAATATGCAGAGGAAACAGGTCCCAGTATCATAGTCAATGGCTTTTCAGAAAGACTTCGGGCCAGCCACATTCAGAGAATCCGGCCAAATTCCGAGAATCTGGTTAGATCACGTCCTCGTTCAGTCCCAGTCCAACTGGCCTTGGTAAACTCTCATTAGATCCGTTTCCTTGTATCAGTGGGTGATAGCATCCCTCGCAGTACTGACTTCGTTTTTCATGTTCTTCCTCCTTCTGCTCCTCATTTGGACCTCGGGGGGCTCAGTCCGGTGCTCCAATGAGGGTCTCCGACTTTATCGCCGTCCTTCGCCAGATGAAGGATCTCTCTGGGAAGAGCGCCTCAGTAGTGCAACAGGGCTAGCTGGTCTTCCCAGGACCCGGGAGGCAAAGGGCCTGCAGCAGTGGGCTCGAGGGGTAATTTGAGCCAAGAAAAAAAATGTTGTGAACAGATGATGTAACTTCTAAAATGACCTATCAAAATTTTGGATCCCACTATGCTTTTATTTTTAGTAAACATTTATTGAGAGACTTTTTTAGAATGCAGATCAGTGACACTGTCCTCATGGGAATCTAAAACGTTAGAAAGAACAGAAAACTCTGGAAACCAGTAATTTTATCGTTAGTTCTGTAAATTCAGAAAGATATTGAGAATGACAGAAAGTTCTTGTGGTGGTTTGAAGGAAAATGATCCCCAAAGAGAGCCGCACTATTAGAAGGCCTTGTTCGAGTAAGTGTGGCCTTGTTGGAGGAACTATATCATCACTAGGGGGACAGACTTTGAGGTCCCTTTTTCTCAAGATTCCCTCAGTGTGACAGTTCATTTGACTTCCTGTTGCCTCTGATTCATGATGTAGGACTTTCAGCTCCAGCACCACATCTGTATGTATGATGCCATGTTCCCCGTCATGATGATATTGGATGAACCTCTAACAATGTAAGCGAGCCATCCCAATTAAATGTTTCCTTTATAAGTGTTGCTATGGTCATGCTGTCTCATCACGGCAATAAAAGCGCTAACCAGGACAGTTCTCTTCCATTCCACCAGTATTTTTAATCATGAAAGAAAAATCCTGTCAGTTTTAAAAAATTTTAGTTTATTTTTAATCCAAACACAATTACATTATTTACCTGGTCCTTCTCTTTCATGTAAACCCCTCACATAAGCCTGATCTCTCAAATTCATGTTTTTTTTTAATTTGAATGTTATACATGTTTATATTTTATTTGTGTATTATAATATTAGGAGTCCATTTAGTGTTGCTCTTTCCACACTTAGAACTGACTATTTTAGGACTGAACACTTGGTGTTGGATAACCACTTAAGTGATCTATCACTGAAGCAGACTAATTCTCCATCTCACAGAAGTTATAAGTTGAATGTAGGTCTTCATTTTAGTATTCATCCTCTTTAGACTAATTCAATCCACCTTGACATGTCAACCAGTGTCGTTGTTCAGGTCTTTTTAAGCTACTTTATTACTAATACTTCATGGAGCAGCTTCCTGTTATTTCTAGAAGGTTGTATCTGAAGATATCCTTGAGCTCTTTGATATTTTCCCTCTCTCTTCTGTGATGTTCCTTGAGTCTTAGATGTTGTGATTGTATTGAAGGTGTGTCTATTTTGGCTGGGAATTCCATAGTCTTTGCATTTTGACCCATTCTAGATTTATGGAATGGTCCCTGTCTGCTGCAAAGGAAACAACACTGAGGAGGTCTAAGAACTACACCTATCTGTGAGTATAAAGATGAGCAAAGAAACCATAGTGAAAGGAAGAAGTTTAAATTGAGTTTAATAACTTAAAGTGATATGATTCTAATTATGTATTTAATTTTATAATTTAGCAAAACATAGCTCCACCAAAATAAGCAACTGTTTTAGCACCATTTTCATTTTCTCTCTCTTTATGATTTTCATATAAGTAAAGTTTTGTGTTTACATAGCATATTATTCATTCCTAACATTTAATTGCTACCTTCTATTGTCAATTCTAAAGGGCATGTTTCTTGGATTTATAATGTGTTATGAACTAGGTATGCGGATGTGCACCCTTAGACCCAGAACACAAGTGGCCAAAAGCAGGTATATTCCCTGTGAGTCCAAAGCCAGCCTGGTCTACATAGTAAGTTCCTGGCCAGTCAGACTTACATAATAAAATCATGTCAGCAACAACCAAATGTATAATATGAATTTATGCAGTTTTGTCAATATTTTGAATGATTGAAGTAGATCAGGTGTTCGAAGGTGTATGGATTAATATTTGGGTCTTCTATTTGGTTCCATTTGTCCTCCTGTCTGTTTTTATGCCAGTACCAGGCTGTTTTCAGTACTGTAGCTCTGTAGTAGAGTTTGAAGTTAGGGATTGTGATGCCTCCAGACGTTCTTTTATTGTACAGAATTGTTTTGGCTATCCTGGGTTTTTTGCTTTTCCATATGATATTGAATATCATTCTTTTGAGGACTGTAAAGAATTTTGCTGGGATTTTGATAGGCATTGATTGAATCTGTAGATTGCTTTTGGTAAGATTGTCATTTAAGGAAATGTTCAACATCCTTAGTCATCAGAGAAATGAAAATCAAAACAACTCTGAGATTCCATCTTACACTTGTAAGAATGGTCAAGATCAAAAACACTGATAACAAATTTGCTGGAGAGGTTGTGGGGAAAAGGGAACACTTCTACATTGCTGGTGGAAATGCAAGCTGGTACAGCCCCTTTGGATGTCAGTGTGGCAATTTCTCAAAAACTTAGGAAACAACCTTACTCAAGACCCAGTAATACCACTTTTTGGTATATATCCAAAGGATGCTCAACCGTGCCACAAGAACATGTGCTCAACTATGTTCATAGCAGCTTTGTATGTCTTAGCCAGAATCTGGAAATAACCTAAATGCCTCTTGACCAAAGAACGGATAAAGAAAATGTGGTACATTTACACAGTAGAAAATAATAATAATAATAATAATAATAATAATAATAATAATAATAATAAAAACACAACATCTTAAATTTTGCAGGAAAATGGATGGAGCTAGAAAACATTATTTTTAGTGAGGTAACCCAGACACAGAAAGACAACTATCACATTTACTCACTCATAGGTGGATTTTAAACATAAAGCAAAGAAAACCAGCCTACAGACCACAATCCCTGAGAACTTAGACAACAATGAGGACACTAAGAGAGACTTACACAGATCCAATCTACATGGGAAGTAGAAAAAGACAAAACCTCCCGAGTAAAGTGGGAACATGGAGACCTTGGGGAAGATGGGGGAAAGGTGAAGGGGAAAGGGGAAAGGCAGGGGGAGCAGAGAAAAATATAGAGCGCAATAAACAAAGAAAAATAGTGTATCAATATAAAAATAGAGAAATGAAAGGAATATAAATGAATCTAGACAAAGGTAGACATTTGTATAGACAACTTACTTTCAGCAAAGGCAATTTGTGGAAGATTGCCTTTTCAATACTCTTGAAAGAATTCTATATCCACAATCAAAAGTAAATTTAATAAGTAAATTCTGAGGCAAAAGCTATATGCTAAAATGAGTTTAGAAGAGATTTTAGAATAACAGACAGCAAATTCAGAGAACACCATCATCAATTTTGTCTTAAACCTAGTTTCTTTCTTAAGGATACCTTGTGTTAAGAATGAAACAGCAAGCATCAGATTATAAAAAGTATTTTACAATTATATGTCTCATAAGGAACTAACAATGCCCATGGTCACACAGCCAATCATATTTAAACTCTGTGGGTCATAAGAATAAATTAAAAGATTTTTAGGTGATCATGAACAAAGTAATCTCACACTAACTCAGAATTGAGTATAATAAGTGTTTTTTTTTTTAGGGAGGACTCACAGATCACATTCCTCTGCACAAATGGGGAATAGGAACCACATCCAGCATTCAGACAAAAGAACAGAGAGCAGGCATGTGAACACAAACCTTTTTGGTATTCAAGACCACACTCAACCTGGTCCAGCCTCTCAAAGGCCTTTGACTGAAGAAGGTTCTCTAGCACCTCCCCCTTTTTTTAAAATAAGAGCGCTTCAAACCAATACAAAACTGTATACAATAAGAACAGATATCAAGTATAAAATTTAGAATTACAACAAGCATAAACATTAAGCAAAAAACATATGATAAATGTTTCAATAATTAGTCTATCCTAATATTCGATCTTTATATTAGAAATGGTTTGACTAATTCATGAGAGGAAAATAACTATGCCTATCTAATCTTCAAATCCATTGACCTGAGAAGGCAGATAATATTACTTGAGTAGGCAGAAAGTGTGGTCAAGCAGCTTCCAAAATGTGCAATAAATGACAGAGACAATTGGCTACCTGGGCAACCACTCAACACTGGAGTCATTTTCAATACGGGAGCAAATGACTTTGTCTAAGGCCTAGAAAAACTGACAAATATTTTTAGATGCAAGAAAAATTTCAAAACTATCTTACCCTGCCTTGGCAAGATTTGGCAGTCTTTTTGCTTGTGTCCTGCTTACCTAGACCAGCACTAAGCATTTTGTCAGTGGTTGACACATGGGCAATTAATTCCTTGACCAAAGGCCAGTTTTGCCAAGAAGAAAACAAGCTCCAAGTGGAGTAGTGTCTTTGGTGCTCAATATTCTCTCAGGAATAGATCA
The DNA here is from genome assembly GCF_982192425.1 of Myodes glareolus. Taxonomy (NCBI): domain Eukaryota; kingdom Metazoa; phylum Chordata; class Mammalia; order Rodentia; family Cricetidae; genus Myodes; species Myodes glareolus. The sequence goes on along the minus strand of NC_142043.1, from coordinate 24,833,754 downwards.
GTGCTTTCAGAACAATTGTGTCTCACATCAACAGAACCCTAAGTTATTCAAATGCCATATTCTACAGTTTTTTGAAGTGGTTGAAGATTACCTACCTATGCTGAATACAATCTCTATGTATCTAATTAACCTGATTAGTCTAACTATAAGTATGACAAACATGGATGATGATTGACCTATACTTCTTAATACCTATATAGCTTAAAGACTAAGACTTCATATTAGAATATTTAAAAAAATCTTTAAACATCTGTTAAACAAATGAGGACAATGACTTCAAATAGTAAGCAATGTATATGTATCTAGATCAGAGGTATAAATGTGTTTTACAATATGATAAATATATCCTATAATTGTATCAGTATACAAAATGTCTTAAAAAGAAATAAAACATGTATGTAGACAATATGGCTAAATAACTTTGCATAGGTGTACAAATATTATAAACAGAAATAGGTACATATTCAATATAACAAATATAATTTGAATTTGTATCAATATACAAGAATCTATACCAATATAAATGTCTTTAAAAATAGCTCACAAGTATTCACTACATTTTTCACTATTATTATTAGTGTGAGTATGCTCATACTAATATATCTATTATAAGACACCACGTAGGCACTGGAGGAAAAAGATACCCCCATGCTAGTATGGGTAAACCACATGCCTCATGGTAAAATATAAAATAAAAAAGTGGGTTAATTTAAGATATAAGAGTTAGCTAACAATATGCCTAAGTGATTTGCCAAACAGTGTTTTAATTAATACAATTTCTGTGAGATTATTTAGGGTCTTGACAGCCGGGAACAAATAAGGAGCCTCCACCACAGACATAAATATAGGAAAAGTGCCTATAAGCCTGAGTGGGTGACAGGGGATGGAGGGTAATAGAGAAAGGTACAGATAGAAGTCATCAGAATGCATTATACACATACATGAAATTGTCAATATAGAAAATTAGTGAAGGTATGTAAAAAAAGCTGAAAATGCAGTAAAAATAAATCCAACAATCTAATTTTAAATGGAACAAATTATGTGACTATTTAGTCAAATAAAACCAAAATAATGAACCAAAAATAATAATTTGAAAAAAAGTGGCTTAAATCATTATCCATTTATAAGTACTATCAGAAGCATTATACACTAACTAGAATGAGAAAAGTGAAGAAATTACCATAGTCTTTTGGCACAGATACAGGACTATAAGATTCATGTATCTTTTTAGAAAGATTTACTATTTCAAAAAGTTCATAAACTGGTTTGCTTGTTTTCTTTATTAAATTCTTTGCTTTCAGGGTCATTTTTTTAACTAACATTTATGTGTGAGGTATGATGTAAAATTTTATTCATGAATACGTTAAGTAATGATCACCTCCCGACATAGTTACCATATCTGTCTCCTTACATTTATTTACAGTAAGCACATTCAAAACTATTTTTTAACTCTTAGGAGATCTGTAATGAATAACTGTATTTTTATTCTGTACCACAACAATCATCGTCTTTCTCTCTACTGTTTCTGATATTGTACCCATTAACAACATCCCAGCCTTCTCTTTCCTCTTCTCCATGGTTCCAAATATGTAAGGTTTTAATCTATTTTCTAATATTCTACTCATAACATTAACTTAAATGAATATTGTTTATCTCTACAAAGAAACAAGTGTTACGATTCTAACAATTTTATAAAGCAGTTAGAACAATATACTCATGAAATAGGATGATTATAATGTTCTCTTATTTCCCTTTCTTACAACTTTATTCCATACCTCAGATATTTTCAATGTCACTTTATTCATTCATTTCTATGCCCTCATAATTGTAATATAGGCTGAATTTTGTTTTTTATTTTAATTTTAGGTTTTGTGTGGATGCACATGTGTGTGACCCTGAAGATCAGATTTCCACACCATATGTCCTTCTCTATTGCTCTCAATCTGTTTTACAAGGAGGGAGGCAGCTGGTTCATTTCTTGCCACTCAGACCCAAAATAATCACTTGGAAACTATATTATTTTCCAATATTGTTTCACCAATAGCTTACGTGTATTTCTGGTTTATGTTTACCTGTTAAATTAGCCCATTTCTACTATTTTATATTTTACCTTGAGGCTTGTGGCCTACCGGCAAGGTTCCAACTGGCAGCTCACAACTTTCCTCCATGGTGTCTCACTGACTCCACCTTCTCCAAGCATACAGTTTAGTGTCCCCTCACCAAGCTAAATTCTGCCCTGCTCTGCTATAAGCTGAAAGCAGGTTTTTTTAACCAATGGTATTCACAGCATACAGAAGGGAATCCCAAATTATCAATCTTATTTAGTAGGACAGAATCTCTCACTAAACAAAGAGCTCACTAACTCACAAAAAGTAACTGGGCATGAGTCCCAGGGATCCTCCTGGCTCCACTTCTCTGGTGCTGGGATTACAGATGCACATCATTATATTCAGCTTTTTCCAATAACTCTGATCACTTGGACTTAGATTGGCATAGTGTAATGCAGAAGATTCACTGGATAAGCCATCTCCCCAGCTCTCTAATCTTTTATGGATGGAAGAAATACTAGCATTGTTAATTGTCTTCAGATTTTCAGAACATAATGCAAATTTGTTTGTCTCCAAATCATTTCCACTTTGTTGTTCTATTTAGTAACCTCTACCTTTCTATACTGTATTCCATGAAGATAGTATTAGTTTATGTGTAGTATATGAAGTTGTGTATGTACTTTTAATAAAATCAGTTTAGGCTTTTTATATTTCTTACTAGTTGTTGAGAGTCCCCATCAATTTTAGTGTCGTCCAACTGCATATTACAGTGCTAAAGGGTGCCTCTTATTTTTTTTTTTTTTTTTTGTACATTTTATTAAATTATAAAAGTTTCCATTTCCGCCCCCCCTCCCAACACCCTCCCACTCCCCCTACTCCCCCTCCTCAGCCTCTTCGTCCCCCAGGGCAGTCAGGGTTTCCTGCCCTGTGGGAAGTTCCAGTTCCTTCCCCCTCCCTCCAGGTCCAGGAAGGTGAGTGTCCAAACAAACTGGATCCCCAAAATCCATTATATGTAGAGGAAACAGGTCCCAGTGTCATAGTCAATGGCTTTTCAAAAAGACTTCGGGTCAGCCACAGTCAGAGAATCCGGCCAAATTCGGAGAGTCTGGTTAGATCACGTCCTCGTTCAGTCCCGGTCCAACTGGCCTTGGTAAACTCTCATCAGATCCGTTCCCTTGTATCAGTGGGTGATAGCATCCCTCGCAGTACTGATTTCGTTTTTCATGTTCTTCCTCCATCTGCTCCTCATTTGGACCTCGGGGGGCTCAGTCCGGTGTTGCAATGTGGATCTCCGACTGTATCGCCGTCCTTCGTCAGATGAAGGATCTATGGTGATAAGCAAAATATACATCAGTATGGTCATGGGCCACGGCCGATTCAGGCACCCTCTCCTCTGTCCAGAGAGCAATCTGGGGGATCTCTCCTTGGACCTGGGATCCCATATATAATCAAGTCTCCTGTAAACCCTAAGATGGCTCCCTTAGTTAAAATATAATCTTCCCTGATCCCATATTCATCCTTCCTCCCTCCCCCCCCCCATCCCAGGCCACCAAGCTTTCCCCGTTCTTCCCCTACTCCCTTCTCTCTAACCTTCTCCCCTTCCATCGACCCTCCCTCCCCCCCATGCACCCGAGGTTACCTGGGACTCTTGTCTATTTCCTACCTCCTGGTGGATAGCTAAATAATCTTCATCAGGTTCATCTTCTTAATTAGCTTCTCTAGGATCACGAATAATAGGCTCAAAGACCTTTAATTATGGTTAGAATCCACTTATGAGTGAATACATACCGTGTTCCTCTTTTTGGTTCTGGCTTACCTCACTCAGTAAAGCGTTTTCTATTTCCATCCATTTGCATGCAAAATTCAAGATGTCATTGTTTTTTACCGCTGAGTAAAACTCTAATGTGTATATGTTCCACACCTTTTTTAACCATTCTTCTATTGAGGGGCACCTAGGCTGTTTCCAGGTTCTGGCTATTACAAATAGTGCTGCTATGAACATAGTAGAACAAATGCTTTTGTAGTATGTTCGGGAATCTTTAGGGTATATTCCCAAGAGTGGAATTGCTGGGTCCTGAGGGAGGTTGACTCCCAGTTTCCTGAGAAACCGCCACACTGATTTCCACAGTGGCTGCACGAGTTTGCATTCCCACCAACAATGGATGAGTGTTCCCCTCACCCCACAACCTCTCCAGCATAGGCTATCATTGGTGTTTTTGACTTTAGCTATTCTGACAGGTGTGAGATGGTATCTCAAAGTGGTTTTGATTTGCATTTCCCTGATCGCTAAGGAGGTTGAGCATGACCTTAAGTGTCTTCTGGCCATTCGAAGTTCATCTGTTGTGAATTCTCTGTTAAGTTCAGTACCCCATTTTTTAATTGGGTTAATTAGAGTTTTAGTGCCTAGTTTCTTGAGTTCTTTGTATATTTTGGAGATCAGACCTTTGTCTGATGAGGGGTTGGTGAAGATCTTCTCCCAGTCAGAAGGCAGCCTTTTTGTCCTACTGACAGTGTCCTTTGCTTTACAGAAGCTTCCCAGTTTCAGTAGATCCCATTTATTCATTGTTTCTCTTATTGTCTGTGCTGCTGGGGTCCTACTTAGGAAGAGGCCTCCTGTGCCTAAATCTTGTAGACTACTTCCCACTTTCTCTTCTATCAGGTTCAAAGTGGACGGATTAATGTTGATGTCTTTAATCCATTTGGACTTGATTTTTGTGCATGGTGATAGATATGGATCTACTTTCATTTTTTTACAGGTTGACATCCAGTTATGCCAGCACCATTTGTTAAAGATGCTTTCCTTCTTCCATTGTATACCTTTAGCTCCCTTGTCGAAAATTAGGTGTTCATAAGTTTGTGGGTTAATATCTGGGTCTTCTATTTGATTCCATAGGTCGACTTCTCTGTTCTTATGCCAATACCAAGCTGTTTTCAATACTGTAGCTCTATAATAGAGTTTGAAGTCAGGGATGGTAATGCCTCCAGAAGTTCTTTTATTGTATAAGATTGTTTTGGCTATCCTGGGTTTTTTGTTTTGCCATATAAACTTGATTATTGTTCTCTCAAGGTCTGTGAAGAAGTTTGATGGGATTTTGATGGGGATTGCATTGAATCTATAGATTGCTTTTGGTAGAATTGCCATTTTTACTATGTTGATTCTCCCAATCCAAGAGCAGGGGAGGTCTTTCCATTTTCTGGTATCCTCCTCAATTTCTTTCTTCAAAGACTTAAAGTTTTTGTCAAATAGGTCTTTCACTTCCTTGGTTAGAGTAACCCCAAGATATTTTATGCTATTTGTGGCTATCATGAAAGGTGATGTTTCTCTGATTTCCCTCTCTGCTTCTTTATCCTTTGTGTATAGGAGGGCCACTGATTTTTTGGAGTTGATCTTGTATCCTGCCACGTTACTAAAGGTGTTTATCAGCTGTAGGAGTTCTTTGGTAGAGTTTTTGGGGTCACTTATGTAAACTATCATATCGTCAGCAAATAACGAAAGTTTAACTTCATCCTTTCCAATTCGAATCCCCTTGATCTCCTTATGTTGTCTTATTGCTATTGCTAGAACTTCAAGCACTATATTGAAGAGGTATGGAGAGAGTGGACAGCCTTGTCGCGTTCCTGATTTTAGTGGAAAGGCTTTGAGTTTCTCTCCATTCAGTTTGATGTTAGCTGTCGGCTTGCTGTATATTGCTTTTATTATATTTAGGTATGATCCTTGTATCCCGAGTCTCTCCAACACCTTTATCATAAATGGGTGTTGAATTTTGTCAAATGCTTTTTCAGCATCTAGTGAGATGATCATATGGTTTTTTTCTTTCAGTTTATTTATATGATGGATTACATTGATAGATTTGCGTATGTTGAACCAGCCCTGCATCTCTGGAATGAAGCCGACTTGATCATAATGGATAATTTTTCTCATGTGCTCTTGGATTCGGTTTGCCAGTATTTTATTGAGAATTTTCGCGTCGATGTTCATGAGTGAGATTGGCCTGTAATTCTCTTTCTTGGTTGTGTCTTTGTGTGGTTTTGGTATTAGGGTAACTGTAGCTTCATAAAAGGAGTTAGGCAATGACTCTTCTGTTTCTATATTGTGGAATACGTTAAGGAGTATAGGTATTAGCTCTTCCTGGAAGTTCTGGTAGAATTCTGCATTGAAACCATCTGGTCCTGGGCTTTTTTTGGTAGGGAGATTTTTGATAACAGCTTCTAATTCTTCGCGACTAACAGGTCTATTTAGATTGTTCACCTGTTCTTGATTAAACTTTGGTATATGGTACTTATCTAAAAAAATGTCCATTTCTTTTACATTTTCCAACTTTGTGGCATATAAACTTTCATAGTAAGATCTAATGATTCTCTGAATTTCCTCTGTGTCTGTGGTTATGTCCCCCTTTTCATTTCTGATCTTATTAATTTGCATGTTCTCTCTCTGCCGTTTGATTAACTTGGCTAGGGGTTTGTCAATCTTGTTGATTTTCTCCAAGAACCAGCTTTTTGATTCATTGATTCTTTGGATTGTTTTCTGTGTTTCTATTTTGTTGATTTCAGCCCTCAGTTTGATTATTTCCAGTCTTCTAGACCTCCTGGGTGAATCAGCTTCTTTTTTTTCTAGATCTTTCAAGTGTGCTGTTAAGTCTCCAATGTGTGCTTTCTCAGCTTTCTTTAATTGGGCACTTAGTGCTATGAACTTTCCTCTTAGCACTGCTTTCATAGTGTCCCATAGGTTTGAGTATGTTGTGTCTTTGTTTTCATTAAATTCAAGGAAGAGTTTAATTTCTTTCTTTATTTCTTCCTTGACCCAGGGGTGATTTAGTAGTTGACTGTTCAGTTTCCATGAGTTTGTTGGCTTCCTGGGGGGAGCATTGTTGTTGAATTCTAATTTTAGTCCATGGTGATCTGACAAGACACAGGTGGTTACTAATATTTTTTTGTATCTGTGGAAGTTTGCTTTGTTACCGAGTATGTGGTCAATTTTCGAGAAGGTTCCATGAGCTGCAGAGAAAAAGGTATATTCTTTCCTATTTGGGTGGAGTGTTCTATAGATGTCTGTTAAGTCCATTTGATTCAATACCTCCAATAGATCTCTCAATTCTCTGTTTGGTTTCTGTCTGATTGACCTGTCCATTGGTGAGAGAGGAGTGTTGAAGTCTCCTACTATTAGCGTGTGTGGTTTGATGACTGCCTTGAGTTCTAGGAGAGTTTCTTTTACATATGTGGGTGCCTTTACATTAGGGGCATAGATATTCAGGATTGAGACTTCTTCCTGATGAGTTGTTCCTGTTATGAGTATGAAATGTCCATCTCCACCTCTTCTGATTGATTTTAGTTTGAAGTCGATTTTGTTAGATATTAGAATGGCCACACCCGCTTGTTTCTTAGGTCCATTTGCTTGGAAAACCTTTTCCCAACCCTTTACCCTGAGTAGGTGTCTGTCTTTGTGGTTGAGGTGTGTTTCTTGTAAACAGCAGATTGTTGGATCCTGTTTTCGTATCCAATCTCTAAGTCTGTGCCTCTTTATAGGTGAATTGAGTCCATTGATATTAAGAGATATTAATGACCATTGGTTGTTGACTCCAGTCATTTTTTTTTTGAGGGGTAATAGAGTGTATGAGTTTTCCTTCTTTGAATTGTGCTAGTGAAGGGTCGCTAGATGTCTGAATTATTGTAGTCAGTGTTGGCATTGTTGGATTCCTTGGGATGTAATTTTCCTTCTAGTATTCTCTGTAAGGCTGGATTAGTAGTTACGTATTGTTTAAATTTGTTTTTATCTTGGAATATTTTGTTTTCTCCGTTGATAGTGAACGAAAGCTTGGCTGGGTAAAATAGTCTGGGCTTGCATCCATGGTCCCTTAATTTCTGCAGTACCTCTATCCAGGACCTTCTGGCTTTCATGGTTTCTATAGAGAAGTCTGGTGTAAGTCTGATAGGTTTACCTTTATAGGTTACTTGACCTTTTTCCTTTGCAGCTCTTAATATCCTTTCTTTAATCTGACTGCTTTGTGTTTTGATTATTATATGGCGAGGGGTTGTTTTTTTCTGATCCAACCTATTCGGTGTTCTGTATGCTTCTTGCACCTTCATAGGAATATCCCTCTTTAGGATGGGAAAGTTTTCTTCTATAATTTTGTTGAATATATCTTCTGGACCTTTGATATGCAATTCTTCTCCTTCTTCTACTCCTATTATTCTTAGATTTGGTTTTTTTATTATGTCCCATATTTCCTGAATGTTTTGTGATGAGAATTTGTTGGATTTGCTGTTTTCTTTGGTCAGGGCGTTTATTTTCTCTATGGTGTCTTCATAATCTGAGATTCGTTCTTCTATCTCTTGTATTCTATTGGTTAAGCTTGATTCTGTAGTCTCCGTTCGTTTACCTACATTTTCCATATCCAGTCGGCCCCTCGGCTTGTGTTTTCCTCACTGCCTCCATTTCAGTTTTCAATTCTTGAACTGATTCCATTACCTGTTTGATTGCTTTTTCTTGGTTTCCCAGGGTATCATTTACGAATTTACTCATTTCTTCAACCTTTTTGTTATATTTGTCTTCCATATCTTTACTCATTTCTTCCATCTTTCTGTTAAATTTGTCTTCTATTTCTTTAAGTGAGTTATTCATACCCTGTTTAAGAGACTCTATTGCTTTCATAATGACACTGTTTTCCACTTCTTCCGGAATAGGGCGTTCCAGTCCTTCTGTCGTAAGATCGTTGGGATCTGGTGTTTTCATGTTGTTTTTCAGGTTGTTGGAGGAATTCTTGCCTTGGCGCCTGCCCATCTCTTCCTTCAGATGCTCTCCGATGGCTCTTCCCTCCGCTGGGTCTTCTTCTACTGGATTAGTGTCCCTTGCTATCCAGGAATCACTTTGCCTGCAGTCTTAGCTTGCTGCAGGCCGGCTATCAGAACACCGGGACTCCCGTCCCTTTGCACTCACTGCCTCCACCCCGGCTGAGATGGAGGAATTTAAGCCCCGAAAGAGGGAGAGAGGAGGGGAGGGGTGCAAGGCCGAAAGCTGGGATGGCGTAGCAGGAGAGAGGGATTAGCTGGGGGAAGCTGCCCCTATGGGGCAGCCGGGGAGATAAGGATGGCGGGAATACCGTGGGTACCTAACCGGGCTAGTATGGCGGTCAACACACTCACCCCCTCCACAGGATCAGAGCCCCTCGCTGTCCAGAAGTCTCCGTGCCTGCGGTCTTAGCTTGCTGCAGGCCGGCTATCAGAACACCGGGACTCCTGTCCCTTTGCACTCACCGCCTCCACCCCGGCTGAGATGGAGGAATTTAAGCCCCGAAAAAGGGAGAGAGGAGGGGAGGGGTGCAAGGCCGAAAGCTGGGATGGCGTAGCAGGAGAGAGGGATTAGCTGGGGGAAGCTGCCCCTATGGAGCAGCCGGGGAGATAAGGATGGCGGGAATACCGTGGGTACCTAACCGGGCTAGTATGGCGGTCAACACACTCACCCCCTCCACAGGATCAGAGCCCCTCGCTGTCCAGAAGTCTCCGTGCCTGCGGTCTTAGCTTGCTGCAGGCCGACCGGGACTCCCGTCCCTTTGCACTCACCGCCTCCACCCCCCTCCACAGGATCAGAGCCCCTCGCTGTCCAGAAGTCTCCGTGCCTGCGGTCTTAGCTTGCTGCAGGCCGGCTATCAGAACACCGGGACTCCCGTCCCTTTGCACTCACCGCCTCCACCCCGGCTGAGATGGGGTGCCTCTTATTTTAAACTTTAATGCTAACATGGAGTAAATCTCTGTTCATGTGACTCTCAAATAATGGCTCTTATGTGACCATACATGTCAGCTCTGCATTCATTTTCCAGCTAATCTGAAAGAAAGGGAAAAGCATGCAGGTTGTGTGGATTGCTGCAACTTCTTCCCATCAGTTTATATTTTGTGTGATATGAAAGCATGTATGTAGGAAATAGTACACCGGTATCCAGAGCACAAAGAGTGAAAACTCATGTCTCTTGGGATTTCTACTTGCTCTGAGATTTACAAACATTAGTAGAGAAAAAAGGTAAGAAGCAGGGACTTAGGTGAAGAACTAAGTGCAAGGCACACAGCTCAACCCTCAATCAGGTTTTCTTCCATTTTTCAATGTGCATATGTATTTATTTTAAAGCAATAATAAAAAACACAGCTACTGGAAGTTTAAAAATGTAATTTAAAATGATTCTGAATTATGCTGGTAAAAATATAAAACTAATTTTTAAATTTTTTCCTTTTTATTTATTCTGTCTGTTACAGTTCCCACTCAACTCCCCCCCCCACACACACACACACACTGTACACAACCACACACATTCGCATAAATATATTTAGTAGATTTACTCTCTTGGCTAGCAAGTCTGGAAATCTACATCTGTCTTACTGTCTGAATTAAAATGGAATTTTGATTGATCTAAGAAGCTGAGTGGCTTCATTAGAACTTCAGATAAAATTGTATATTTCGTTGAAATATGCCAGGCTATTTTGAGTACTACTACTGATTCTCACAAAAATTACACACGGATGTGATCAGAGTGATGGACCTGCCACATTGGTGTTCATTTAATGTGAATTTCAAAGCAGAGTATCAAACCACTTTTCATTTCACATGTCTGATATTTTGGAGGAGCTAATAAACAGAAAACAAGACCAACTAATCATTCATTTCCATAGTGTTTTATGTCTTCTAGATATCATAGAAAATGAGTTGTTTTATCATGGAAATTTACTGATATGAATAGTAATATATGTTTTATTGAAACCATGAAATCTATATAGCTACTTTATTATTTTTGTTAGACAGTCCCCTTAGGACATAAACACTAAAGAGATGTGAGGAAAATAAAATTTCATCTCTTTATTCTCTCATGTTCTTTGGCTCCTAATGAATGATATGAGCATTTCATGGACGTCATTTTGAAGTTAAGTCAAAGGAAAATACAAGTATGAAATAAACTGCTTACCTCATATATGTCACCTAATTTTGAATGCCTTGAAGAAAATTAGATTAAGTATTGAATGTCTTTTTCTTCACAATGTGAAATGGACATTTAGTGAGTTTTGACTATTTAGAAAGCACCATAATAGATGTTAGCAAATAGTTGAATATATTTATTTTTCCAATAACTATTTTTTGACTGTATTTTTGCTTTAGGGAAATTCATCTTTGTTTTTACAGTGATTCACAACTATTATAAAAACTAATAAAAAATTAAAAATTGTTCCATTGTCTCATCTCTCAATATCCTGACAGTATATAGAGTTATTGGTATATTAAAATTATCATTGTTAGTAAAAGAAACATGAGAATGATAATGCGTTGCAAATATGGGAGTTTCATGACTCATACAATCTAAAGAATTGAAAAGAATTGGTACCTGATCCTCAGAAAGCCAGTACATAATGCAAAATTCTTTTCAGGATAATGGATACATGGGTTATTTTATATATACAATATAATATTCAACTTATAAATGAAGAATATCTTACCATCTGGGACAATATGGATAATTCTATAGGATACTATATTAAGGGACTTCAGCCACATGATTTTAGTGGAATCATTTTGAGTTTTTATCCATTTAATTTGATGTTAGCTGTAAGTTTGCTGTCTATTGCTTTTATTATGGCTGCAGCATATCTGCCCAGCACCTTCTGGCTTTCAGTTTCCATTGAGAAGTTAGGTGTAATTGTGATAGGTCTCTTTTTTATATGGTATTTTATATGTTACTTGGCCTTTTCCTTTGCAGCTATTAATATTCTTTCTTTACTCTTTATGTTTAGTGTTTTGATTATTACATGACAATGAAACTTTTTTGGGGCCAGTCTATTTGGTGTTCTATAAGTTTCTTCTACACTCATAGACATATCCTTCTTTAGGTTGGGAAAGCTTTTTTTTCTATGATTTTATTTAATATATTTTCTGTACCTTTGAGCTGGAGTTCTTCTCCTTCTATCCCTATTACTCTTAGGTTTGGTCTTTTCACGGTGTCCCAGATTTCCCAGATGTTTTGTGTTCTTAACACAAATATTTGTTAGATTTAAGATGTTCTTTGACCAATGAATCTATTGTCTTTATTGTATTTCAACTCCTGAGATTCTCTCTTCCATCTCTTGTATTCTTTTGGTTATGCTTTCATCTGTAGTTCCTGCTCATTGGCCCAGATTTTCTATTTCTAGAATTCCCTCAGTTTGTGTCTTCTTTTTATTGCCTCTATTTCAGACTTCAAGTCTTGAACTGTTTGAATTGTTTACTTCACCTATTCAGTTGTTGTTTTTGTTTTTTCTTGGCTTTCTTTAAGAGATTTATTGATTTTTTAAAAATATTTTTGCTGGTCTTTTCCTCCATTTCTTTAAGGGAATTTTTTATTTCCTCTTTAAAGGTCTCTAACATCTTTAAAAAGTTATATTTAAGTTCGTTTTCTTCTGCTTCTTCTGGGTTATGTTGTTCAGGTCTTCCTATTGTAGAACCAATAGGTTCAGATGTTGCCGTATTGTTCTCTAGGTTATTGATTGTATTCTTGCATTGATGCCTACCTATCCCATTCTCCTATTGGTGTAGGCAGTGTCTTAGCCTCTTGATCCAATCTATGCAGTCAGTGTCTGTGTCTCAGGGATCTTCTCTTAGACCAATCATTTCAATTGCTGTCTGTGTCTCAGGGAGCTTCACTTGGTTCACTCTGTGTAGTCTCTGTCTGTGTTTCAGGCAGTCACCGAGATCTCTGGGGATGGGTGGGTTTAGGAGCAAAGTAGGACGAATGTGGGGGTGTTGCAGCAGCCTGCCTGTAAAGGTTTGCCAACTGGCTGACTAGTGTAGCTGAGATCGGTCGGGGAAGGAACTGGGGTTTTGCCCAGGGACCTATGGTCTAGAAACTGTGTTGTCCAGCTGGGGTGGGTGGTCACTCACCTCTTGGTCTGCTCTGTTCAGTCATAGTCTGTGTCTCAGAGAGCTGCTGAGACTGCAGAGGGATGGAGTATATGCATTTCTTTAATTAATTGTAATTCACCTCAGAAACTGGAAGGTCACACTTCAATAAAACTGATAAGGGAAAACTAAAAATACTTGTGCTGATAGTCAGTGCAACTTGTCCGAGGATATTATAAGGTGTTCCCTTCTTGGTTAAAACTTCAGTACTCCATCATGTTGACATTTTCTTAAGTTTCTCAAAGCTGGCCATCTCTTTGACCTCAAGCTGTGTGTCAAATATCCTATTTAACCAAGTGCTTTGCTCCTTTGTAATAAAAACTCTTCACTCTCAGATCGGCTGATGGAGTACACACTGCCTCCTCTAACTCTGCATCTCTCACACTGACAGTTTTTCTCAAACACAAGTGACAAGTTATTCACTCAAACTTTAAAAGGAAATACATTGGTTCATGAGCCATCAAGAAGTCTAAATAACAGACAGTGTTTTGTGGAGAACTGGGCTACCACTGGCATCTAGAAAGACCAAGTGCACACACTAGGCAAATCTCCTATCCTCAAAGACTCTTTCAACATACCATTTTTGATAGTATTTGCAATTTAATTTAATTTATATTATTGCAGAAAGACTCTCTATGAGGTCAAAGATTGCCTTAAGTGCATAATCTTCTTATCACAGCTTTTCAGGCAATGGATTGCAAGATTGCCACCATGTCCAGCTAATCTCATTTTTTATTTATAGCTTTTAAACATTTTAATAATATTTTAACTATTATTGTTTTATGAGTGTCTTGCCTGCATGTATATTTTAGTATACCAGGAGACTGTGATACACACAGAGGTCACAGGATGGTTCAGATTTCTTGAAGCTGGAGTAATAGGTGATTTCGAGCAATCATATAGGTGCTGGGAATAAAACTCAAGTCTTCTGGAGAAAAAAAGCAGAAAATTAATGAATTAATTTATTTTTATTTGTATGAGTATTTTGTTTGCATCTACACATATGCACAGTGACCTCTCCTGGTGTCTGCCAAAGCTAGACCAGGGCTTGGATCTCTTATGATATTTTTATAGATGGTAATAACTACCACATATGTGCTGTAAATTGAACCAAGGTCTTTTGCAAGAATAATAAGTTTCTTTTGTTGCTGAAACAACTCTCCATCATTCAGCCCTTCACTGTTTATTTGAAAAGTTTTCAGGGTTTGTTTGGTTGGGTTGGTTTGATTGTTATTGTTCCCCTTTGCACTTCAAACTCTTTCTGCATTTCATGATATGGTTCCTGAATTTTACATCTACATTCTATACCTTCACTAACCAGGAAAAGTTCATTTATGTTGTCCTCAGTACTAATTACAGTCCTTACAGAAAAGCATCCTTGGCCTCAATTAGTTGATGAGTTCACATAACATTGGATGACTCATTCTTCCATGTGACTCTGCTGATCAGCTTTGTATTTTACAACCTGAAGAACATGTAGTGGACAGTCTCTAGCCTCCCTATCATGAGGTGCTATTGACTGTCCCATCATGCTTCCTTCACATACTTAATGTTATATGATATATGTTTTACCTGACAATATACAGAAAAGGGGTAAAATTTATTTTATGAAATGATGTGTTCAGTGAAAATGAACGAATTCTGTGGTTTAACTTTCAATGTAAAAATAACATTGAGTCCTGGTACCACCATAATTATTCCGTTTGTTCTTTTTTCATTTTCCCCAGCCATTTCTGTGACAGATGCTGATACAGATTATTTTGTGAAGTAATATTGTACAAAATTAATCTGAAACTAAAATATTAAAATATTGGAGCATTTATTTAATTATGTAAAATTATTCTATTACTTATATTGAATGATTGTGGTAGTACTAATATGCTGTGATTGTTTTATAATAAACAATGAATATACAGAATGTACCTTTTTGAAAGTATAAAAATGAGTGATTTGATAGTCTCAACAAGTTTTTCTAAAACCTTGATAATGCTCTAATTTAACATCATATTAACATAATTAATCTTTCTAAAGATTTGTTGAAGATATTTTTATGTCAGTTTTGGTGTTTGCATTATTATTCAACTACTTGGAGACATATCTAAAAAAGCATAAGAAGTCAAAAGCAAATGTAAAAAAATATATTTTAGCAGCAATGCACATTTGGTATAACATGTATTGGTGTGTTTTAAAATTTTAAATGTACAGTATATATATTTCAATCAAAATGTTGTAGATCACACCAAAACTCAGTACTTGTAAGGCTGATATAGGGAGATCACCAGTTTAAAGTCAGCCTCGGTTTTATAGTGACTTCCAGGTAGCCTGAATACACACTGATACCTAGACTCAAAAAAATTGGAGCTGGAGTGATTTTTTTTTTCAAATAAATATATGTAAATTCACACTGTGACTTGATTCCAGTTTAAAAGAAAAAAATTCCCACGCCTATTCTTTCCAGTTTTGATGTTAGGCTTGTGAACATTGGTATTTATACTTTTAAAATATTTTATTTTTAATTGTGTCATAGTGTGTGTACACACTTGTGACTGCAAGTGTCCAGTGTTCTGGGTGAGGGAATCCTAGCGCTAGAAACTGCATTTGCAGTTCACTGTGAGGTGATGACATGAATTCTGTGCACCTAACCTGGGTCCTCTGCACAAGCAATCTGCATTCTCAGCTACTCCATGCCTTCCGCTCCTTCAGTTACAGATTTAAAACACACTGTTATCAATACTTCTATTATTTTAATGTCTTCTTTCAATGTCATGAATGCAATCTCGACCTTAGTATTTGTAAAACATTACATTATATTTAGGCCAATCAAAAACAGATATTTACCCTTAACATCCATTACCATAGTATCCAATATTAAATATTAGCTTTTGTCCTTCAGATAAATCTTTACCTGAACTTTTAAAACAGAATCCCTTCAAGGCTACAGAGAAGTAAGTCGATCTTTAATTATCAATATTCAGTATATAGATGGCAGATTGTTAATAGATTGATATGACAGATTCTGACATTTCAATGTACATTATCCCATAATTTATTTGACACATATTCATAAGTTGTTCCTCCAATAACCCATAAAAATTCTAAAATCGGAAGAGCACAGCACCCTTTAAATTGACTGAAAGCGGTGTTTCCAAGAGCGTCATTTGGGACAGACTGCCCAAATGTTCAAAGTTCACTAGTTCCTGTCAAGTACAATGAGTAGTGGCATTGCACTTGTATTTTAATAAATAAAGTTTGCCTGAGGATCAGAAAAATAAAATAGCCACACTGACCAGCCTTACAGACCAGACAACAATGACACACATCTTTAATCCCAGTAGCCACACGATCTTGCCATAAAAACCAGTGGTGTACTCCCTTATACCCAGAACTAGAGAGGATTATTAAATGGGAGGAAACAGCCTTCAGTTTCAGACTCATTCTGAGATTCCTGGAGGCTGGATCATCATTTCAGACTGAGAAAGAGGGAAGAGCCAGTAGCTGACTGTTTTGCTTTTGGAATGAAATAAATGTTCTGAATTTGGTGGTAAATTTTCTTAGCATTATCTTTAAGTGTTTATGGATAGTATTTTTGACATTTAGTTTTAAGTGTTATAGTTGCTCAGAGAACAATACTACTTAGAAATGGCAAAGTACGTGAAAATTTATGTACAGAATTAAATGCTGAGTGTTCTACAATACAGAGATTTAAACATAACTCCAGAGTGATTAGCTTTGGTGTTATAATCAGAGAAAATTATAACTCTTTGATCTTCCAATAAGCATTAATTTGCAAGGAAATTTACATAGTCATGTTGTGAAAATATTCTTTTGATCTTGGTAATGTAATGTGTGGACAAAATTTTGTTTTCTAATTACAACCAGTTAGCTGCAAATAGTGAAAAAAAACACAAAAGAACAGTAAGTTATGGGAATAATTTTTTCTCTATTACCTACAAGAAACTTGGAAGCAATGTAGTCTCACGGGGCATCCAAACCACACTTCAGAGCAGACACCATGCCCAACACTACATGGTCAGTACAGAATGAACTCAATGGTGTTTTTGGAAAAGGTATTTTTTTCTCTACTATTTTGCTTGGACAATTTTTTACCTTATTGGTCTTTTGCATGTATATTACGATTTCTAGTTTTATAATTTTATGGGATTTTTGGTATTAATATTTCTATCTATTTATTTATGCTTTTTTATTTGCTTGCATTTTGTTATATTCTAGCTTCTTTTTAATTCACCTGCCATTTTTCTAATGAAAGAGGGAAAGCAGGCAGGAAGTTGAAAAGGTGGGCAGCAATGAAGATCTGGGAGATGATGGAGGGAATCTGTGATCAGGAAAATACCTTCTATTTTCAATTAATATAAGAATTTTGGAAGTAGATCTGTAGATGAACTATGGAAAGCTCGATCGAGTCATCGAGGACTAAAATATTTAACCTTGTGTTCTATCATCAAGGCTGTCAGCCTTTCTCACTTACCCCATAACACAAGATGGGTTCAGCAATTCTAGCATTAGATGAGGACTTTGTAGATCAGAGGAGGAAAACAAACAACGCAGAGCTAAGAGATACACCTTATAAGAGATCTGCCTTAAGAAGCAAGGAAAATGGCTCTTGCGAACTGGTACCCAATCTTGATCTTCAGCCTCCATACACATGTACATACATGTCTAAACACATTAGTGCAAACAGAGGTATCTGCATGCGTGTGTCCGCGCGCACGCGCGCGCACACACACACAAACGCACAAACACACACATACAAACAGTAAGATGGAAAAGGAAATTCCTCACAATTAAATTGACTGTGACTACCATTACTGAAAATTTCTTGTGCATTTCTCTTTTAATTCTTGAAATTTTTTTCTGCATCTCTTTCTCTCCTTTTCTTCTTGAAAAGAAAATACTTTAGGATTCATTTCTTTGTGTGTCTGTGTATATCACAATTTTAAACTATTAGTTTGTTTTTCATCCAATAGTTTTAATAGCAAGAAATTGATCAAGAATCCGTTATATAATTTTGAAATCCATTAAAAGAAAGTTTAATGAGAAAAAACTCTCTGTAATTGACATATTGTAATTGTAATTATATATGTATACACATACATGTGGAGTACAAGGTGACTTTTTTCATTTACTTTATTTTTTAAACAAAAAAGTACCTTTGTTTTCATTTTACATGCCAATCCCTATTCCCACTCCCTCCGCTTCTCCTATTTCCTCCACTTTCCTTCCAACACCCCACTATGCACTTCTCAGAGAGGGTAAGGCACATTGCTTTGGGGAAGGTCCAATGTCCTCCCTCCTATATTTAGATAGTATATCTAGACAGCTATCTAGCAAGGTATCTATCCGAAGAGAATGGTTTCCAAAAAGCCAGTACAATCAGTAGGGATAAATATTGGTTTCATTACCAATGGTCCTGCAGTGTGCCCCAGCCATACAACTGTCACTACTGTTATACAACTATCAGAGGGTCTAGTTTGGTCCTATACTGGTTCCTTCCCAGTCTGACTGGAGCTGGTGAGCTCCCATTAGCTCAGGTAAACTGTTTCAGTGGGTATCCCCATCATGGACTTGACCTCGTTGTTCATATTCTCAGCCTTCCTGATATTCAGCTGAACTTTGGGAGCTCAGCCCAGTACTCCGCTGTGGGTCTCTGCCTCCATTTTCATCAGTTTCTTTTTATTTATTTATTTATTTATTTATTTATTTATTTATTTATTAAAAACTTCCACCTCCTTTTCCATCAGTTTCTAGATGAAGGTTTTATGGTGACATTTAAGATATTCATTAATCTGACTACAGGGCAAGGCCAATTCAGGCACCGTCTCCTCTATTGCTTAGCTTACTGCTTAGGGTCTTAGCTGGGGTCATCCTTGTGTATTTCTGGGAATTTCTCTAATGTCATGTTTCTTGCTCGCCTAATATTGGTTACCTCAAGGAAAATATCACTTTTCTTGTTCTCATCACTGTCCTTCCTCCATCTCAATTTCCCATTCCCTCAAGTTCTCCTCCTGGCTCTCCTTCCCTTCTCTTCCCCTTCTGCCATCCCTTCTCCCTCCACCCCCATGTTCCAAATTTGTCAAGAGATCTTGTCTATTTCCCCTTTCCAGGTGGATCTCTATATGTTTTTCTTAGGGTTCACCTTGTTACTTACCTAGGGTCACGAACTTATTTTCCTTTACTTTACAGCTAGTATCCACTTAAGAGTGAATATATGCCATGTTCATCTTTTTGGGTCTTGTTTATCTCACTCAGGATGTTTTTTTCTAATTCCATCCATTTGCATGCAAATTTCAAGATATCATTGGTTTTTTACCGCTGAATAGTACTCCATTGTGTAAATGTGCTATATTTTCTTTATTCATTCTTTGGTAGAGGGGTATCTCAGTTGTTTCCAGGCTATCATAAATAATGCTGCTGTGAACATAGTTGAACAAAAATCTTTGTAGTATGATTGAGCTTCCTTTGAGTATATGCCCAAGAGTGGTATTGCTGGTTACTGAGGTAGGTTGATTCCCAGTTTTCTGAGAAACTACCATACTGATTTCCAAAGTGGTTGTAAAAGTTTGCGTTCCCACCAGCAATGGAAGCATGTTCCTCTTACTCTACATCCACTCCAGTGTAAGCTATCATTGGTGTTTTTGAGCTTAGCCATTCTGACAGGTGTAAGATGCTAATTGTTTAGAGTTGAATTTTTCCTGATTGCTAAGGATCTTGAATATTTGCCTAAGTGTTTTGGGCCATTTGAAATTCTTCTATTGAGAATTCTCTATTTAGTTCTGTATGCCAATTTTTAATTGGGTTATTTGGAATTTTGATGCCTAGTTTCTTAAGTTTTTTATTTATTTAGGAGATCAGTCCTCTGTCTAATGTGGGGTTCGTGAAGATCTTTTCCCATTCAGTAGACTGTCTTTTTGTCTTATTGACTGTGTCCTTTGCTTTACAGAAGCTTCTCAGTTTCAGGAGGTACCATTTATTTATTGTTGCTCTCAGTGTCTGTACCTCTGGTGTTATATTTAGGAAGTAGTCTACTAAATATAACTTCTATTTTTTTAATTCACTTTTCTTGTATCATTTGGGCAATTATAATTGTGTCTGCTTAGAATCATTATATTTTTTCATGTTAACATTAAAAGTTAATAAAATATTCCTGGGCTAGAGAGACGTTTACCTATTAAAAGCACATAATGCTTATCCAGAGAACCAGGATTCAATTACCAGAATCCATGTTGGAGAACTTGTAACTGCCTATAGAACATGCTTCATGGAATTTCATACTGTCTTCTGACTTTTTGAATAATATACTTACATTCACGTATACCCCCATATCTGTATACTTAAAATAATAAAAATAAATAATTTAAAAGAAAATATAATAATGAACAATGTTTACAGATATGTTTGAGTCTCTACTATTTTAAGTTTTCATTACTACTTACTGTAATTTATTGTTTGAAAATTCCACACATGAATATGAGTTATAGCCTATGTATACACTATTCCCTGCCCTCCAACTTCTTTCATATCCTTACTACTTTTCCTGTTAATTTCATTCATTCTTTTTTTAAAAAACTCACTGAGTCTACTTAGTGTTGCCAGGATGAGGAAAGGGTTTAAGGTCATCCATTGGCACCTGGATAGCTTATCAGGGGCTGTACCTGAAGTAAAATAATTCTGTCTCTCCAGAAGTCATAAGGTGCCAAGATCTCCTTGTCTAATAGAACATAATAAACCCTTGTCCCATTCCTGTTGGAATTGAGGCTGTCTTCATCTTATACTAATCTTGTGTTGTAGTCATAGCCACAGTGATATCACGTGTAAAATGGCCACCCCATGTATGGAAAACACTGCTTCACATTAGTCCTCAGATTTTACAACCCTTCTCCCTCTTTCTTCTATAAAATTTCCTGAGTTTTGGGGTAAGGAGTATTATATAGATATCCCATTTAGTTGTGAGCACTCCACAGTTTCTTACTCTTTGCATATTCAATTGTGAATTTCTGTATTAAATATGACCTACTACAAAAACAAACTAGTTTCATGAAGGTTAACAGTTTCACTAATCAATGGTTATAAATATATTTTTATAATTTAAGTATATTTATTAATACATGGTTATAATGTAAATTCATTTATTACATTTTTGAATTTTACTAGCAATTCAAAAATTATCTAGGGACACACATGTATGTACAGTCTACATTTTCTAAGATAATGGAATCTATGTTTCTTTTCCTAACTTCTAGGGTACTTCTCTCAGAGTTTAAGGAAAGGTCTCCACATTAAGCAAATAGGGAAGATATCTGAGGGTGAATAAGTCTACTCACAACATACAAACACGCACATACACACACAGAGAGACAGAGACAGAGACAGAGACAGAGAGATACGTGACTACAATGGTGGGAGTGGCTAGTACACATGCGGTGAACTCCTTAATGTAGAAAGGTAGTTAAGAAAGGAGTTAAATCATCAAGGAATTCTCGAAGTGAAGCGTGGTGTGCCATGCTACATTTTTAGGTGGTTTGTAAAGAATTAAAGAGTTCACTTTTTGTGTGCCGCTTTTTACCTCTCCCAGCATGCATACAATCACATAACCAAACAACCTATGTAAACAGTAAGTAAGAAACCATGACTTTTGATCAAATAGCACTTGTACCAGATGCTGCAATTTCTTTGGGCCTACAGATTGGTATAGCATTCTTCAGCAGTATATTACGATGCATTTGTGTATGAACTTTAAGGATTTTGCTTGGACACCTTTGCTATTCTGAATTTTGTCATATGCTTTTGGATCACAAACTAATTCTGAAATCATAAAACTGAGTGTTCACTCTGATTCTATTACAATGAATTTATATATGATTGCTATAAAACAGGCATGATAGCATATGCCTTTAATTCCAACACTAATTCACAAGGTAGGTGAATCTCTGAGTTCAAAGCCAGCCTGGTCTACATAGAGAGGTCCAAGACAGGTAGGGATACACAAACACACCCTGTCTCTAAATTAATGCAAGAATAAATAAGTTATTATTTTATTCTTAATGTTAAGGTCTTTAATAAATTGGGCATAGTTTACCAATGAAACAATATGAGGTTTCTTTGTGAAAATGGTTCAAGTTTTCAATAAATGCAGATTGACAAAAAAGTAGTAAAATTAGTAGAGACTCTATGTACCCTTTTTCTGGTTTCTACTAATTAACTGCATAATTTAATAATTATGGAAAAATATTAAATGACACAGATGAGATTTGCACAATTTGTGGAAGCAGTTATCCACTTTCTTATCCCATACCTAGTTCCATGTAAAACCATTAGGATGATTAAAGAATGAACAATTTTGTTGCCACAAAAATTCACCCATACTTCTTCATTATAATTACATGCACTCATCATCCCTACCCCCTAGTAACCACTAATCTCTCTTCAACATCTATAATTTTGTCATTTCAAGAATGCTATATAAATTGAATTGTACCACATATGACCTTTCAAAATTAGCTTTTATTCTCATTCATTGTAGGGCCTTGAAATGCATCCAAATTATTGCATGTGTCAGCAATTTGTTCAGTTTGTCATTGAGAAGTATTGCATAGAATAGACTCAAACAAGGAAAGCCCTGTAATTTCCCCAGCTACATTCTGTAGCTAATTTCCAGGAACATTGTACAGAGTAGCATGTAAAATGAAGCTGGCATCGCATTGAACACTAGGTCCAAATACTGGGATCCAACAATGCTGAGGCTGGAAAGATTGGGGCAGAGTACATCTGTCAAGCCTTTGAATGAGTGATGTGTTCCTGGCTTAAAACTCCCCATGCAGGAAGGAATAAATAGACCCAAGTGACCCCAGGGCTCCCATACTGCATCGTTATTCAGCTTTGTGTAGAACACAGAGAGCTTTTCATACAGGTAATTAAGTAATATTCTGTAACAGACAGTAGCTTAATAGTAAAACTAAGTCAGAGCCAAAAAAATGGTTGATACAATCTTGGGTTAGCAATCAAATATTACCTACAAACTTCAAAAATGTTGAATTGATTCTCATACAGCATAAATGTATATCTGAACAAATATAGACTTATTTAAAGAAATTCGAGAAGGACCATTTTTCACCAAAAGTAACAAAGAATTGATAAATTTTTTTATCCACAATTAGGAGGGAAAACTATCAGAGAGACAAAAATAGCAGAAATAAGGTGGAAGGGATAGATTTTTAGTCTGATTTTTATTCAAAAATAAACGAGTATATAAACAGCATGGAAAATAATATGAAAAAATATGAGACGTGTGAGCTGTTCTGAAAACTGAAGTGAAGCTGCGAATGCAAGTACACTATCTACTGTAGAAAGCGATAGCATCCTTCGGTGGAAGAATAGAAAGAAACGTTTATGCTGTGTAATCAAGACCAGATCCAGCCTTAATTATGAGGGAGCACCTGTCATTTGGCAAACATAGAAGAGTAGAGCAGAGAACATAACATTAAATCAAGAAATACAGACAGAGGAAAAATGTTTTGCAAGATCTTACACACATATGTATGTGTGTCTGTGTGGGGGAGGGGGTATGGGTGTGTGAGTGAAGACCAAATTCATTATGACAAAAAATAAAACTTGGAATCAGGGTCAATAAAAGAGGCATCAGAGGAAGAGACAATGGGGTAATCAATCCACAAAGGAATATAATAGGAGAGTTGTAGTTTCCAATAGACTACATGA
This sequence comes from Myodes glareolus, assembly GCF_982192425.1. NCBI lineage: Eukaryota > Metazoa > Chordata > Mammalia > Rodentia > Cricetidae > Myodes > Myodes glareolus. Next base: position 24,810,069 of record NC_142043.1, on the reverse strand, counting down.
ATATTTGTTCAATGAATGAAATCAGATAAGATATAATAGAATAGTATAGTATAGGAAAGAAAAGAATATGGTAGGAAAATAAGCCACTATTCTGAGTGATAGATCCACTAGTTCTCTTCGTTGCAGAAATTATTTATATGATATATAACCTATAGATATCACTCTCTATAACAGGACCAATAGTCCAAAAATTGCTTATCATTATATAAAATCTAGGCATATTCTAAAATAACTGAATTCTAGCTATTAAAGGATAAGCAACACGTTGCAGAAATTGTGTCTCTGTAATGGTGGACGAATCAAAATGGAATATCTTAAAGCAATATTTGACTTCCGATTGATTACACAGTACATGTAGTGAACAAAACACACAGAAATAGTACTTGTAAAAATGAAGAGAACACAAAAAGGCATGGAACAATATTAACCAATATTACACCTGTGTGATTTTAATACCGGAAAGAAAAGTAGAGATAAAACACATGTAAACATATGGTGGGCTATAATGTTTCCCAAAATATGTTAACATTTATAAACTCATGTAAGAACCTATCATGGATTCAACCAGGAAAATGGGAAGAAACCCCATGGAGGTAGACTGTGGCAAGTTTCTAAGGCCCAACTTTAAAGACAGAAAAGATTAAAGGCATCAAAGACACTAAAGCACACACAAAACAAGAGGGAATAGCAGTAAATTTTCATATGAATGTCTATTGGCTAAGAAAATATAGTGGACTGATACCAATGAAACGTCACATTTGCATTCATCTGTAAGTATTTTCTGGAACTGACTCAGTGGCTAAGAGTGTATACTATTCTTACATAGGACCTGAGTTCACGTCTCAGCACCCACATCAGGCAACTCCCAACCACCTATAGCTGTTATAGAATGATTTTAAAGAGTGTTACTTTTGTTTATGCTCTGGGAAATTTGTTTAATGATGCAAAGATGTGCTCGATCATATAAAATTCAGTCCAGAGGCTGAGTCAGCAGCTAGCAGACAGGAAGTAGTAGGGAGGAGCTGGGTGGAGAAGGATTTATAAAGAGGGGTAAGAGAAAGCATGAGGACTTCTTGAGAGACACGAGGAAGTGAATTAGGTGAGCTGCTTGATATGGCCACTCTCTGGGGAGCAGGATTCTTTACTTGTAGGGAGATTTAGATAAGTTCTCTCAGTAGTTTGGAAATGGTCAGTGCCTAAGGGAACAGAATTTATTTAGGCTGCAAATCTTGCAGCCTAGCTACTGCTGCTGGTGCCAGCAGAGATGCAGTTGCTGACTAGTATAGTCATACTTTAAAAGATAGACAATTAAAAAGAAAGAAAAAAAAGAGGACAACAATTGGCGCCCAATGTGGCATGCCCAAATATTCTGTGATGTTTTACTCTTTTGACTTTTCGGGGAGCTGCCACCCAGCTCCCAGATAAATTACACATGGAGTCTTATTCTTAGTTATGCATGCCTGGCCTTGGCTTGGCTTGATTTTTTCCAGCTTTTCTTAAATTATCCCAACTACCTTTTGCCTCTAGGCTATTATTGTTCTCTATATCTGTATACCTTTCTTTGCTTCTCTGTGACTCGCTGAGTGGCTGGGTGGCTGGAAGACTGGCCCCTGATATCCTCCTCTTCTTGTTCTCTCATTGGCTCCGTCTTCCTTGTTTCTCCTTCTATTTATACTCTCCACCTGCTAATTTTGCCTATCCTTGCTCATGCCTAACTATTGGCCATTCATCTTTTAATTAGGACCATCAGGTATTTTAGACTGGCACAGTGACACAGCTTCACAGAGTTAAGCAAGTGCAACATAAACAAAAGTCACACACCTGAAATTAATATTCCCCAACATATAGTGCTATTTCTAATGTATCTGGCCTCTATGTGCATCTGCACTCATGTGAACATACCCACAGATATTCAATCATATCCATAACTAAAAAATATTAAATGTAATAGATTTCTTTAAGAAGCATAATGAAACCAAGGATTTTTAAAATCAGAACCTGCTTTAAATATTTATTGGTAGCAGATATAATTTGCAAAAAATTTTAAGCAAGCATTTCAATAGAGGAAAATATATATGCAGTTATGCATATGTTAATTTTAGTCTACAGAAAGTAATAAAAATTGAAAAGAATAGTAAATATGTAGATAATTATATTTCTTTAATTAAGATATAGCTAAGATATAACTAGTTACTTTAAGAAGATAAACAAGTCATTGTAACACTGTTTCACAAAGTAGACTATTGTGTGTGTGTGTGTTTGCGTGTGTTCACATGCACCAACATGCATATGTATGTGACAAATAGAGTATATTATTTCAAGTTTCTAGAAATTTCAATCAAGTGATTTAATATTGTTATTACTTAGAATAGTCATAATAAAGAAAAATCAAACTTTAAAAGTATAAAATAAATGATGATTAGTTTTGATATTGTTGTGGATGTAACCTAATGTTAGAGCATTTATGTAGCTAGCACAGGGTCCTCTAATACCAAGCTCCATAAGGAAAAAAAAATAGTGCAAAACAAAAAATCAGCTTAGCCAAAGAGAAAAAAAAGAAGCAGCAAATAGTATAAGACATGGAAAAAAAATGATACTTTTAGCTCTAATCACATCTATAATTACAGTAAATATAAGTGGTTTTACTAATGCACTTAGTAGATAGTGTGCAGCAAGCACTACACTTCAAATATTTAAATGAAGAGATGTTTCTCAGAGACAGTAAAAGCTCTCTAAGGACCAGTAATCATAAGAAACCAGACTGGCTCTAGTAATATTAGAAGTAGACTAAAATACAGTTACTCCCGTGGTACAGTAAGGCTTCCTAATGATACAGTATGTGGTTAGTATAGAAGTCATAACATTGTAAGTGAGAATGAATGAATTAACAAATTTCCTCCGCTGATAAAATATAAAAAGTACAAAAGAAAAAATAAGAAATATATCATCATAGTAGATTTACTACTACCTTCCTTGAGTTATTAAGAAGTAAATTTTAAATTACTCAGGACATAGGCCTTATTTAAACCGTATCAATCAAAGGGGGAAAAGAAAAACCTATCAACCAACTTAGCCTAAATGTCATTTAAAGAACACTTATGCTACTGGTATGCATGCATCATTGGAATAATAAGCAATACTCTGAATAAACCATATGATGTGTTATGTTCTCTAATTGTCATGAGTTAAGAGTAAAATCAGTATTCAGAATATATGTAGAAAGTGTAGGGGCAGGAAAGATGGCTAGCAGTGAAGAGCACTTTTTGTTCTTCACGGGACTAAGATTTGATTCCTAGAACCTACAGGGCAGCTAGCAAGGCTTCTAACCCAATCCCAGAAAATCTGACACCCTCTTCATGCCTCTAAGGGAAAGGCAAACATGTGTAGAGGCAAACACCTATACATATAAAATAATAACAAATAATTAACTTACAAAGCAAAGAAAAATACACAAATATTCAGAATGTAAACAACAGACCTGTATAAATTTCCACTCTATTTGACATAGATACAAAATGAAATAATTTATGACTAAATACGGTAGCTCTCATTAAAACAAAGGAAATTGTAGCCATCAATATTATATTTAAAAAGAGGTAAATTTTAACTATTTCGGCATTTCCTTGACAACCTAGGAAAAGAAAATCAAATAATACCAAATCTAAATGGGAATTAAAACATATCAAAAATTGTAGCAGAATTTGGTGCGATAGAGAAAATCAATAGAGAAAATTCAATGAAGCCAAAATTATCTGCAAGGCTTATCAAAATTAATCAGCTGTAAGACAGCCTTACCAAAATTAGAAAATTATGTTCTCGTTTTTGTAGCCTAGATGACCAGAGGTCATATGTAAGGTCATGCTATTTTACAGAAGTGGACAAGACATCTTAATAAGCCTCATTTTGCATTCAATACAGCACACTTACAAAGGTAGTTTTAAAACCTAGCTGTCATAAATACAAATTCATGTCATCACCAAGCAAATGTCAGAGGAACTGGAACTCTTAAACATTTTCGGAGGGTGAGGCAATGTGTTAAGTGCTCGTCTCGTCACTCTGACAAAATTACTTTTCAAAAGCAACTTTAGGGGAGAAGTTTATCCGGGTTTACAGGTTTAAGGTATGCCATGAAGAGAGGCTCATCCAGAGGAACAGAAGTTTCTGTCAGGACTTGTTCGCCACTTAGCAGATCGTAAAAGAGGCCCCAGACTGGATCCAGAAATGGATGTCACCTTCAAAGGAACTATTCCATAGACCCACTGCTAGTAGCTAGGCTGCGGTCTAAGAACAGCCTTTGAAACAGACACGTAAGCCGGACTGATTACTCAAAGATTTTGCCCTATGGACGACATAGCCCATCCACACCACAGAAAGTAGAAGCTCATTCAAACTGCTCAGAACAGGAAGAGCTTTGCTCCGTGGCTACAAAGAAAGAAAACTATTACAGACAATCACTGTTTCCCTGCCAGAGAGGCTGCTGAGTCCTCGGAGCTCTGGGGGTTTCTTGCAGACCAACGCATCTTTATTACAGCCTCCTTTGAGGAAACCCCCTCTACAGACGATGAACAAACGTGCCACTTGTTTCTTTTTCCCGGTGGCGACTTACGAGTTACGTAATTTTGTATTGTACCGTGTTTCTTGCAGGTTTTCTATCAAGAAGAACTAAATAATGCCCAACTATCGCAGGAAAGAAAGAAAGGGGGAAGGAAAAGGAAAGAGGTGGTGACAAACATCAGAAAACTGGCAGTGACTCAGCTATCCTCACAGAATGTTTAAGCACAATCTGGATGACATTTCTTCAGATTTGTCACTGAGGATGTGGAAGGGGACATGGAGGTTGTTTCCATAAATGGATGAGTCAAGAGACATACTCAGGAGATCCTTACTGCTTAAAATCTACCCCCGTGCTGTAGCTTCTTTGTGGCTGTGTATCATCAAAATCTATAGAGACAAGACATAAAAAAGGGGAGAAAAAGAAAGGTAAGATTATTTACAGTAATCGAACATGTTAATGTTATGTATGCGAGTCCAATTACAGGTAATAGTTTCTCTTTTACTAATGCATTCATATTTTACAAGAGCATCCATACACACAAAGAATGATTTTTTTAAATTTTCTGATGAAAATGCAAAAGTCCTTCTACAGAATTATAGTTTCCTGCAAAACCATCATCCTATACTTTTCCCATGACAAAATGCATCTGTGGATATTTTTATCTCACAATGTACATATGTACATTGAAATATTAAGATCTATATGAACTAAACTTTCACTACTGGTTACATTAGGAGACAAAAGGCTGATTTAGTAAAAATCATGCTTATACACAAATATTTATCAAGACCTGAAAAACACACACACATACACACACATACACACACACACACACACACACACACACACATACACACACACATACACACACCAAAAATAATGTGAGAGATTGACTATCTTGAGTTTATTTCTGGTTCTGTGATGAACAGTGCTATCAAAAGCAACTTAGGAGAGAACGGTGCTTTTTTTCACCTTATATTCCTAGGACACACTCCATCATTCAAAAACTCAAGCAGAAATTTAAACAGAAAGGGGGAAGGAAACACTGCTTTACTGAACTGCTCACCGGCTGAAACTCGGTTAGACTTCTTATACAGCAGAGACTCATCTGCCTAGGAATAGAGTGAACAACAGTGGCTTGGATCCTGCCATTTGATTCATCAATCGAGACAAGTTTTCACAGACATGGCTACAGGTGAATCTGCTGGGGAGTAATCTTCAGTTGACGTTCCCCCTTGCCAGGCGTCTCTAAATAGCTTCAACAATAACAACAACAACCTAATCAGGACAGATCTAGAAGTAGATAGGTAGATGATATAGCTGTGGATAACGATGGTACAAGTATAGATATGAATATTAATGTGGATAGAGCCACCCTAGCAAGTGTATGATGATAGCTCATTTTTGTTTTAAGTAAGATGTAAAACCATGACACTGGCATAGTAAGAAAATTTTATTACACAGTTATAGGCACTGAGTTATTTCTCAGATGTGTCACAAAAGTTGCAAACAGCAAAGAAAATTAAGAATAATTGTTGTACATTAAACTAAAAAGTTTTGCTAGCAATGGAAACAATCGGCAGAGTGGTAACGCAGCAGGCACAGTAGTGAAGGTGTTTGCCAGCCACCACAGACAGTGATAAAGAACTAAATGTGTAAAGATTGTTTATATCTAAAGTCAAAGTAACAGCCTAATTACAAAATGATCAGAGAACCTGAAGGGTCATTTCTCCAAAAAGAACATGATATGAGAGGGTTCTCATCATCTCAAAATAAAAAAAGCAACTTTTGAAATCCCCACCATTGAAATTAGCTTCTGTAAATTAATTGGTGTTTTGCTGTAATTTTATAATACCCACATAAATCCATTATTTCTTACTTTCAATAATAAGCAGATGTTAATTATATAGAAGGGAGAAATAATAAAACTCATTTTATATGCCAATGTAAATAGAGGTAAGAAATGTAAAGTATGTTACCATGAAAATTTATATATATATATATATATATATATATATATATATCTATCATATAGATATTCTCAAATACAATATTGTTTCATAAATATTTCTGGTTAATAAAATAATTATACGAATACTGTAATGATGAAGTATATTTGGGTGTTTGTGTTTTTGTGTCTTGTCTAGTTGATACAACCTACAGACACCTGAGAAGAGAAAGACCCAATTAAGGCATTGTCCAGAAGATTGGTTTGCAGCTAAATGGATGGGGAAATTGTCTTGATCATTGTTTGCTGTGGGAGAGCCCACCCCACTGGGTGGTGACACCTCTGGGCTGTATTGTAAAAGGAAGGTAAGTGATCCCATGTCAGGGAGCAAGTCACTTACTTAGCACAGTTCACAGTTTCTGTTTGAATTATTGCCTGACTTCCTTCAGGAATGAACAGTGCCCTGCAGGTGTGAGACAAAATAAACTGTTCCTTCCAAAGTTATTTATGATAGTGCTATTTATCATAGCATCAAAAGTAATTAAATTAAGTATACCTATATTTGCCATTCATATATAAAGTAGTTTTAAATTCATTTCTTAGATGAAACCACTTTGTAATTCCTTATTTTTGGCTGTTCTGCAGATAGAATCCAGAGCCTTGAGTACATTATCAGCCATTCTACTATGGAGCTAGACCCCCAGTCTATTATCATCTGAGATTTGTGTCCTTTAGCAAACTATTCTAACATCATTGCTAGTAAAAGGCCTCTCAAGGAGTATAATCTCTGGTTAATTTTATATTTTCATTATGTCTTTATTGGGAGGATGCTAACAAGGTATTAAATTAATGTTCATTTTTGAAATTTGACTTGATAAAAAAAAGAGGAGAAAGGCATCCATTGGTATAATGCAGTTTTCTTTAATTCCAGAAATTACCATAATGTAAAAGTATTAGAAAGATTTCCCCCGCTCAGAGCTTGTCTTTCCCTCTTTGGAAAGTAAATATTAAAGTCAAGTGCTAGATAAAGATCATGTTGGAAGCTCACCAAATCAATTAAACAGCAATGTTGATAACTGAAAACAATACTTTACTTTGACCAACTAACCAATGATCGTTTCCCCCTCCTTTCAAGTTTGTATTAGATGTGAAAATGTTCCCATGTGTGGAAATATCTGACTTCCAATATTTATTTAAGCTGGAAAAGGCTACAGAAGTCAGGATCAAACTCACTTTGAGCTTAAAATGATCTATAAATTATTCTGTGACATGATCATTTATTAAGTTCAGTCTAACTCTGATCAATCTAAAAGAACATACTGCTCTGACTACAGAAGCACTGGCCTATAACTGAAAGAACCAAACACTCTACTTGGGTTATAGGTTTGCTGAAGCAACAGAGATAAGTTAGAAATTTAAGATGCGAAATCATTTCAACACTGATCAACTTGGATAACAGCATTTATTTAGGAGACACCTATATTTTCTCATACAAAGTAAGTCTGAGAAGGAGGAATATGAGAGATGAGTTATAGTGAGGAATTCACTGTAAGAATACACACTCAGGTTTCAAGATTCCCAGAAGAAACCAGACAGAAATATTATAGAAATGGTTGTTAATTGTGTGCTAAAAGAGGACAAATGCTGTATTAGTGACATGGGTCAATACATCAAACAGTGAACTCTTGAGTGCAGCAACAGGAAGGGAAGGAAACTGTGACATGGGGATATGTAGGTTCCAGACTCATGTCTTCATTCAAAGTTTCTGCCCCCAGGTTTTCAAGCCTTTTTCATTCAGCCCGTGGTTGAAGCAGCCAAATATTGCTAGGGATTTCCTGTTAATTCATCCAACAGAACCTCACATAATTAACTACGAAAATGCTACTGAAGTACTGTTACTGTACCCAGAAGAGATGAGGAAGTTTATGACAATATCAAATCATTTACATCTTTTGATATTCAGTGTCCTGGACATGAAGGTCAAATCACATAAGAATGTAAAACATTGTACAAAGCATGGTACATTATGCATCTTTTTACTATATAATTCTCACTATTAGGAGCTTCAGTATCAACCATTGTTGAGCTAAATAATTTATATGTAATTATCATTCAAGCACTCTGAGTCATCTTTTCTGAAAAACGTAATTTTATATTAAGTAAGAACTATTACACACACACACACAACACACACACACACACACACAGATTCCTGAATGTCACGTTTGAGGGAGTTTCTGTTTGTGAGTTTGGATCCAACTGCAGCACCCTAATCATCAGTTGGCTTCATTTATATTTCTCACATTTATTTATCACTGGGTTTTGAATTAAAATCAACAGCAGCTATTGCTTTTATAAAGCAACATTACTTCACATACCTTTATTTAACTAAATGTGAATTGACTACAATCCTAAGTCACGATGAAAACATGTGTGAGATTCTTGTGGGTGTTTTGGTCTTCCTGCACTCAGTGGTGAAAACTGACTGTACTCTATTTGAAATATTTAATCAAGTCAATTCTACAAAGTTGTATTTTCTGTTTCTGTAATTTCAGTATATCAAAATTTTCTGAAAGGAGAGTAGAGTACAAGGGCTCCAGTGTCAAGATTTTAGAATTTGGGGATTTTAGTTATTGCCTACTGACTTGAGAACTTCTACTAAGATGCAAATGATGTCAGGAGAAAGATCCCAAAATGAACGAAAATCACTTTCCAGTAGAGCCACAAAGCAGTATCTATTGAGCAGAACTAACAAAAATAATGTTAGTTCTGTAAAAAATGTCCTGGAGCATCATAGACCAGTGGTGTGGAGAGTTCTTTTGTCTATGTGTTGCTTTTATTGTGTAATGAATACAGAAGCTGCTTTTGGCCAATGGCTTAACAAAATATAGACAGGCTGGAAAAGATACACAAAGAGAGTAGACGAGTCAGGGAGAAGCCATGTAGATGCTCCCAGGGAGAACCTTGCCGGTAAGCCACAACCACATAGCGAAACACAGATTAATAGAAATGGATTAATTTAAGATGTAAGAGCTAGCCCAAAAGAAGCTAGAGTTAATAGGTCAAGCAGTGTTTAATTAATATAGTTTCTCTGTGGTTATTTTGGTTCTGGGGGTCCAGGAACAAACAAGCAGCCTCCCCCAACATACAGGGTCAGACACACACCTGGAACTAAGTCCTGTTTGAATTTAGAACAGAGAAGAAGCCTCAAGAGATTGAGTTAAAGTCCTTTTGGATATTTTCCTTCTGTTTTCTTCATTTAAATAGCTTTATTTACCATGTATTTGTCCTCTGGTTCAAAATTACCTTAGAAAGAAAAAAAAGTTTAACAAAGATAAATAACTGAAGTGCATAATATGAGCTAATGTGTTAAAATTCTAAAATATGCTAATATTTAGCTATATAATTGATATCTTCATGGCAAAAGAAATAAGGCTTCTCTATCTGGATAAAATATTTGTTAATCAACAATGTTTCTCTTCCATTTCTTCTTTCTTCTTGCTCCTTTGCTCTCTAGAGAACTGCAATGATATGCCAGAACTTTAGCAATTTTTTTTTCTTACAAAGGAAAAGAATACATTTCAACTTTGTGAGAAGAACAGCTACATACACCATCAGGAAAGGTAAGCTTTTTGGACAAGAACAGATTCCAGCAAGCATATGCTTCCCTCAATAGCATTGCCCAGAAAGTCTGTTTCTGCAGCTAAAACAGGCTTGCCATTTAGAGCAGGTGGATTCAGCTATTGTTTTTAGACTTCCTCCCTTTAACACCTTTCAGGAATAAGAAATTAGATGTTGCCAATCTATCTTCCTTAGACAGTCATTCCCATTCCTTTTTCAAGACCTCTAGCCACATAAAGAAAACCTCTCAAGATGCGGTCATTTGTTGATAAACATCACATTTATGTCAGCTCACATATAAGGAATTAAAAGAACATATAAAATAGGCAGTTGCTATTGCAACTAAAACTAAAGGGGCTATTTATAGATATGTCATGACTTTCAAGGCTACTTTAACTCCTTAACTTTTAAAAAAAATTTGTTGAGAACGATGTAGTGAGAAGATTGCCAAGAGTATAGATGCCAAGAAGTCAAAAGGGTGGGACTTCCTTAATCGACAACCCCAATGAATTTTACAGAAAATTACCAGAGTTAATAAATCAACCGAAGGTATATAGAGTGTATAGCATATGTGAGTTTTCCTATCAATGATATTATGAGTAATCATCCATAAGAGCATACATCACTGCACTAATTTGAAGTGTTTAATTTCCCTCATAGATATATAAAATCATTACCTCATCATTAGGACCTGGAATCCTCCCATAAGAACCACAGCCCCTTAATTCTCTTATGTAGGTCTCTCAACTTCTTCTGTGCATTGTCTTCATCTTTGGTGATCTTCTGTCATTACCAAAAAAATAAACTCTCAAAACCCTACTGCTTGCAAGTTGGTAATCTTGTTCTAATCTATTTTAAAAGCCCATTTATTAGTCAGATTATAGCATACAAGTAAAGTCCATGTCAAAATTGAAGTTTATAACCTTATTTCTCTAAAACTATATATGGTGTATGAGTTGTGAGTATGTATATATGTATGTATTTATGAAGCTCTATATCAAATCCTATGTATGAGGGAAATCAAAAAATTTCAGTCGGCAGAAAAGCTTTTCATTTTTATTATCTGTTCAAAAGTTAAACTTCAAATGTAGTTTGCTCTCTGGATCTTCAAACAAGCTCTTTGCAGTTGAGAAATGCTGAAATCTAGAGAATGTAATAGTCTGTGTACGATAAAACTTGAGGAAAATAAGTACTTGTACAGGAATTATTTCTCTGTGAAGAACAAACAATGTGTGTTCTGGACAAGGAATTTGTATTCTGGTAAGACAGAGATTGTACAACGGGGGTCAGGGATTAGGGAGGTATAAAGGATGCTTGGAGACTTGCAAAGGACAAGCAAGCCTGTGAGATACTGAAGGGCACGACGCCAGGAAAATGGGATATGGCTGTGATGGATAAAAGGTCGTATTGCTTTCAAAACATTCTAGAAATTGTTAACAAAGATTAAAAAAATAAAAATACAGCAGTGATAAGATCAAATACAGTACTTGTATTAGAGTAGTTAAAATATCATTCAGACATGTAGAAATGAGGAAGTACACATGGATCTACCTAAAGGATCAGTTAGTATTTATTACTAAATGGAAGACCACACCACAAAAAAAAATGTGAGATAGGTTCAATTCTCAATTGGATTACTTACCCTCTTAGCAGTGTTGAATACTTCCACTTCAAACATTCTTGGTGATTTTCCCAGTGAATTAAGGCAAGAAAATATAACAAAATATGTAATCCATCTAAATTCTGGCTCTGTGTTTCAAAAGTGTGGGACTTCCTTAATAGACAACCCTAATGAATTTTACAGAAAATTACCAGAGTTAATAAATCAACTGAATAGCTAGAGGGCTATTACAAACAAATTATTTTTAACATTTAAAAAACAAAATAAGAGATTTATGTAGCATAAAAGCATAACAAAAAATTCAATTCTTAAGGACTGGCGCAGCAATATAAGACAGGTATATAAGAAAGGCCACCAGAGATTATTTTAGAACACGAATAATATCCAGTTGCTCATCTGCATATCATGCTATGGTTCCTCCATTTTATTCAGTGTCTTCACAATGTTCTACCTGGGTTTCCCTTTGTAGTCATATTTCATTTGTATTCTAATAAATAAAGCTTACCTATAGGTCAGAGAGTAAAACAGCTGCACTGGTCAGCCTTATAGACCAGGCAGTGGTGACATACACCTTTAATCCCAGTAGCCACATTAGTTTTCAATAGGAACCAGGTAGTAGTGGTGCATGCCTTTAATCTCCGCACTAGAGAGGAATATGAGAAAGGAGGAGACAGTTTTCACACAATCTCATTCTGAGATTTCTGGAGGCAGGATTGCCACTTCGGACTAAGGTAATGGTAAGAGCCAGTGACTGACTGTTTTGCTTTTCTGATCTTCACATTGAACCCCAGTTTCTATCTCTGGGTTTTTATTAATCATGCTACAACCCTTAGCTGCCCCCAACTCCTCTCAGTACTTACTTCCTTAATCAGAAATTCTTAGCCACATTGCTAGCCTAGTGTTGGCAGAGGCTGCTTATTTGATCCCAGCTGCCCAGACCCAGATAATTACATAGAAGCTATATTAATTACAGTACGGTTTGGTCAATAGATTAAGTTCATTTCTAGCTAACTCTGTTCTGTGAATTACCATGATGTTCATGGTTTACCGGTAAGGTTCCCAGGTGTCTGTCTCCTTTGGCAGCTACATTGCATCTCCAAATCAGGTTTCTGCTCTCTATCTCTGACTGGAATACCTTGCTCTATTGTGCCTTGCTATAGGCCCAAATCAGATTCTTTATGAATCAATGGTATTCACGGCATGCACAGGGGAAGCCCACATTATCTCCCCTTTACTGTCTAAATAAAATGAAAGGTTTTAACTTTAATGTAGCCAAATTACATACAACAAAACAGTTACCAAGAAAGAATTATAGTTGTAATATTTTATTTACATTTGAAAAAGTAAGGAAAATACTCTATCATTTATCTGTTCATTGTGAGTCTAAAGTTATATATCTAATGTATCTTTTATCATAGCTAAGAAAAACTGTAACTATCTGTCTTCAACTCTTCAAAGACCTCATAAGGATATAATATTACCTAAGTAAACAGAAAGTGCATTGTAAGAAACTTCCAAAACTTTAGAATTGAGAGAGACAATTTGCTGCCTGGACAGTCACCCAAAGTTCTTCTAAAACATTGGGGCATCTGTTTTCAGTTTATAGGTCCATAATATTGGGCAGACTGTTCAGTCAAGCAGGAAATAGATCTATTTTGCCTTGTACTGACAATGTTCATCAGTTGCTTTCTTCTGTGTCCGGAAAATGTCTGGCATTTTTCTCATGAAGCAAGAACCCTGAAATACTGTTTCACTTTCTTTAGGAAACATCAGGAGTCATTCTTCTTGGTCCTACATGTCCAGTCCATACAGCATGCTGTTTAAGCAGTCAAGGCAAGAGCAACTTCCTGCCCAAATGACCAACAAACTCCATAAGGAGCCTTCTTAATAACCATAATTCTCCTGAAGTAGATTGGTGCTGCCAAGGGCAGATGTCATGAAAAACCTAAGTTCTTAAAACAGTTTAAATATCATATTCTGATAGTCTTTGAAAGGTGGTGTAGGAGGGTCTTCTTTCTATGTGTTGCTTTCATTGGTTGAATAAAGAAAACTGTCTTGGCCTTTTGATAGGGTAGCCCTTAGATGGGCGTGGTAGACAGAACAGAATTCTGGGAAAAAGAAGGCAGTGTGGCAGAAGCCATGGCTCTCTTCTCCAAGACAGACTCTGGTTAGACTCATGCCAGTAAGACACAGTCAAGTGGCAATACACATTAATGGAGATGGATTAAACAAATATGTAAGAATTAACCAAGAAGAGGCTAGATATAATGGGCTAGGCAGTGCTTAAATGAATACAATTTCTGTGTGATTATTTTGAAGGCTAAGCTAATCGGGTGGATGGGAGCCGGGTGGGTTGCAGCCCACCACTCCTACTACTACAAAAATGCTTTAAGAATAATTATTCATCTGAACTATATGTCTGTACATCTGGAAACCTAATATGACTAAATATGACTACAAGTTTGATTATTAAAGATGACTATCTACTAAACTGTATTTGTTATTTATACATTACTTTTTAAATGAGTTACACAAACACAATATCTTAATCAAAAGAAGACATAGATACATATATATATATATATATAACAAAATTGACCTTAAATTTGTATCAATAAAGCAAGATCCATACCAATACAAAGTACTCTATAAATATACTCCTTTAAATGTAAAAAACACATTTATAAATAATATTTGGGAATTTGGTCATAGTTTTCTCCAAACTACTTTATGCTTGTTGGACAAAGTAATTTTAGGGTTCATGGAGACCTTTTTTAGGGAGTTCTTGGTCCATCAGATCACATTAGTCTGGAAGGAATTCACAGGTTCTGATATTTTGAGGAAACAAAGGCAGAACTTTTCCTAAACACCGTGTTCTTAGACTGAAATTTTGAAGTAAAAAATGCTTTTAAAATGTATATGTTAGCTCTCTTTCTCCCTTCCCCCTGGGGCCACAAGATCTCCCCAGAGCTGCTCCCTTACACGCTGAGCCTGGGCTGTGGGCTCAGCCGGGCAGGGGCAGTTCCTGTGCTTTGAGAGCCTGCCTGAGGACAGGCAGGCCCTGAATCAGCTCAGCCACATTCCTGGCCAGCAAGAGACAGTGAACTTCTAGCAGACATCCATTGGAGGAGGGGTGAGTTTGCTCCTGCCCCAAGGGCTTCGGCTAGGAGGAATTCAGACTTTCCCCGACCCCTCAACTTTCTGGTCACCCTGCAGTGGTGGCTCCACCCTGAGGAGCTCTCCCGAATCCCATCCCAACCTTCATCAAGGTACACCTTCCTCTCTTCCCCCCTTCCCGCTGGGGCCACAAGATCTCCAGAGCAGCTCCCTTGCACCCTGGGCTGGGGCTGTGAGTGCAACCCGGCAGGAGGGAGTGCCTGTGTTTCAATAGACTGCCTGAGGAAAGGTAGACCTTCTGTCAGTGAAGTCCCTGCCCAAGAAGGGAACCTGACCTGGTACCAGAAGATCCAATATAAAGCAGTTGAAGGAAGAGATGGGTAGAAGCCAAGGCAAGAACTCCTCCAACAATCTAAAAAACAACATGAAATCACCAGATCCCAACGACCCTACAAGAAAAGGACTTGAACCCCTTAATTCAGAAGAAGTGGAAAAAAGTGCCATTATGAAAGCAAGAGAGTCCTTTAAACAGGATATGAATAATTCCCTTAAAGAATTGGATGAGAAGTACAACAAAAAGATTCAAGAAATGAGTAAAGAAATGGATGAGAAGTATAAGAAAAAGTTCGAAGAAATGAGTAAATCCGTGAATGATACACTGGGAAACCAAGAAAAAACAATCAAACAGGTAATGGAAACAGTTCAAGAATTGAAAACTGAAATAGAGGCAATGAAGAAAACACAAAACGAGGGCCGGCTGGATATGGAAAATCTAGGTAAACGAACAGAGACAACAGAATCAAGCATAACCAATAGGATACAAGAGATGGAAGAACGAATCTCAGAGTCTGAAGATACCATAGAGAAAATAAATGCTCTGATCAAAGAAAACAGCAAATCCAACAAATTCTCATCACAAAACATTCAAGAAATCTGGGACACAATAAAAAAAAACCAAATCTAAGAATAATAGGGATTGAAGAAGGAGAAGAACTGCAGATCAAAGGCCCAGAAAATATATTCAACAAAATTATAGAAGGGAAATCAGAGAAACATCACCTTTCATGATAGCCACAAATAGCATAAAATATCTTGGGGTAACTCTAACCAAGGAAGTGAAAGACCTATTTGAGAAGAACTTTAAGTCCTTGAAGAAAGAAATTGAGGAGGATACCAGAAAATGGAAAGACCTCCCCTGCTCTTGGATTGGGAGAATCAACATAGTAAAAAATGGCAATTCTTCCAAAAGCAATCTATAGATTCAATGCAATTCCCATCAAAATCCCACCAAACTTCTTCACAGACCTTGAGAGAACAATAATCAAGTTTATATGGAAAAACAAAAAACCCAGGATAGCCAAAACAATCTTATACAATAAAGGAACTTCTGGAGACATTACCATCCCTGACTTCAAACTCTATTACAGAGCAACAGTGTTGAAAACAGCTTGGTATTGGCATAAAAACAGAGAAGTCGACCTATGGAATCGAATAGAAGACCCGGATATTAACCCACAAACTTATGAACACCTGATTTTTGACAAGGGAGCTATAGGTATACAATGGAAGAAGGATAGCATCTTTAACAAATGGTGCTGGCATAACTGGATGTCAACCTGTAGAACAATGAAAATAGATCCATATCTATCACCATGCACAAAACTCAGGTCCAAATGGATTAAAGACATCAACATTAATCCGACCACTTTGAACCTCATAGAAGAGAAAGTGGGAAGTAGTCTACAAGATATAGGCACAGGAAACCACTTCCTAAGCAGAACCCCAGGCAGGAGCGCAGACAATAAGAGAAACAATGAATAAATGGGACCTACTGAAACTGAGAAGCTTCTGTAAAGCAAAGGACACTGTCAGTAAGACAAAAAGGCTACCTTCTGACTGGGAGAAGATCTTCACAAACCCCTCATCAGACAAAGGTCTGATCTCCAAAATATACAAAGAACTCAAGAAACTAGACACGAAAACTCTAATTAACCCAATTAAAAAATGGGGTACTGATCTGAACAGAGAATTCACAACAGATGAACTTCGAATGGCCAAAAGACACTTAAGGTCATGCTCAACCTCCTTAGTGATCAGGAAAATGCAAATCCAAACAACTTTGAGATATCATCTTTCACCTGTCAGAATAGCCAAACTCAAAAACACCAATGATAGCCTATGCTGGAGAGGATGTGGAATGAGGGGAACACTCATCCATTGTTGGTGGGAATGCAAACTTGTGCAACCACTGTGGAAATCAGCGTGGTGGTTTCTCAGGAAACTGGGAGTCAACCTCCCTCAGGACCCAGCAATTCCACTCTTGGGAATATACCCAAGAGATACCCTAACATACTACAAAAGCATTTGTTCAACTATGTTCATAGCAGCACTATTTGTAATAGCCAGAACCTGGAAACAGCCTAGGTGCCCCTCAATAGAAGAATGGTTAAAGAAGGTGTGGAACATATACACATTAGAGTTTTACTCAGCAGTAAAAAACAATGACATCTTGAATTTTGCATGCAAATGGATGGAAATAGAAAACGCTTTACTGAGTGAGGTAAGCCAGACCCAAAAAGAGGAACACGGTATGTATTCACTCATAAGTGGATTCTAACCATAATTAAAGGTCTTTGAGCCTATTATTCGTGATCCTAGAGAAGCTAAATAAGAAGGTGAATCTGATGAAGATTATTTAGCTATCCGCCAGGAGATAGGAAATAGACAAGAGTCCCAGGTAACCTCAGGTGCACTGGGGGGTGGGAGGGTTGTTGGAAGGGGAGAGGGTTAGAGAGAAGGGAGTAGGGGAGGAATGGGGAAAGCTCGGTGGACTGGGATGGGGGAGGGAGGAAGGATGAATATGGGATCAGGGAAGAAAATATTTCAACTAAAGGAGTCATTTTAGGGTTTACAGGAGACTTGATTATAAATGGGATCCCAGGTCCAAGGAGAGATCCCCAGATTGTTCTCTGGACAGAGGAGAGGGTGCCTGAACCGGCCTTGGCCCATAACCATACTGATGAATATTTTGCTTATCACTATAGAACCTTCATCTGGCAAAGGATGGAGATAGAGACAGAGACCCACATTGGAACACTAGACTTAACTGCCTAGGTCCAGACGAGAAGCAGAAGGAAAGAGAACGTGAGCAAAGAAGGCAAGACCAGAGAGAACCTTCATCTGACGATGGATGGCGATACAGATGGAGACCCACATTGGAGCACAGGACTGAGCCCCCCAAAGTCCAAATGAGGAGCAGAAGGAGGAAGAAAATTTAAAAGTAAATCAGGACTGTGAGGGATGCGATCACCCACTGATACAAGGGGACTGATCTAATGAGAGTTCACCAAGGCCAGTTGGACTGGGATTGAACGAGCATGTGATCCAACCAGATTCTCTGAATGTGGCCGGATTCTCTGAATGTGGCTGGCCTGGATTCTTTCTGAAAAGCCATTGACAATGACACTGGGAGTTGTTTCCTCTGCATATACTGGATTTTGGGGATCCAATCTGTTTGGATATTCACTGTCCTGGACCTGGAGGGAGGGGGGAGGAACTTGAACTTCCCACAGGGCAGGAAACCCTGACTGCTCTTAGGGATGGAGACGGAGGAGGAGAGGGAATGGGGGGAGTGGGAGGGTGTTGGGAGGAGGGGCGGAAATGGAAACTTTTATAATTTAATAAAATTACTTTCTCATAAAAAAATGTATATGTTAGTGTAACTTAGCAACCAGTACAATGAAATGTCTCTCTGTACTTAGCTCATTTACAGGCAAAAATTTAAATAAAATAAAATAATATATATAATCCAGACTCTGTATATATTCCATCTTTACATGACGTTTTCTTTATTCTTTAATCTATGACTGTCTGTACTGTGTCTCTTTAAAGACTTTATTTTGTAACATAGAGGGAGCCTGCTTGTTTGGGCTTCTTGGTTCTGCTCGACCCCCCCAGCTGTTTAGTCCCATAGAAAAACCACACAGAAATCTCTATAAGTTATAATGCTGTTTGGCCCCTTAGGTCAGGCTTCTTACTGGCTAACTCTCACATCTTGATTAACCCATTTTTCTGATCTATGTTAGCCATGTGGCTCAGTACCTTTTTCAGTGGGGCAGCTCACATCCTGCTGCTTCGGTTATCTGGGCAGGAGTGGGAGGAATCAACTTCCTCTTCCCCAGAATTCTCCTGCAATCCTTGCATCATTTCCATTTCCTGTCTGGTTTTCCCACCTACACCTCCTGCCTGGCCAATCAGCATTTATTTTAAACATGATTGACAGAATACAGACAAGTCTCCCACACCACTTCCCCCTCGGAATTGTATTGGTCATGATTCCCCTATAAGCTATGGAAGGGTAGGCTAAGAGGAAACAGAAACAGCTCCTTGCCTTTAGTCTTCCATGTTAACAAGGCCCTGCAAACACCTTCATTTCGGACTTGCAGATTGCAGAGTCAAGCAAAAAAAAAATCTGTAGTTTTTAGTCACTCAGTTGGTAATATTTTGTAATCATGTATTTTACAGAACTCTGACAATCATAACCACTCACTCGATGACAAGAGCATTAACATATCCTTAAACTAATGAAAACCTGGTTATTAAAAATATCTGTGGACGTTTGTGTCCTTACTAGTTATTCAGTAATTCTCTATATGAAAATTTGTTTCCATTTTGAAGTTTGAACCACACCAACGTTTTCTCATGCAATATAACTTATAAAATTCATTCATTTAAAAATATGTAACAATAATGATCAAAAAAGCCCATAGTTTGAGAGCCATTTCAGTGACATAGTAAGAGTTGGAGGTAGGGGACACAGGATGTGGGGGGGGGAGTTGAGGGAGGACAAAGAAGGGTGAAGTGATACAATTTTATATATGTGTCTGTATGTGTATTATAATTATGTATCTATATATAAAATTCTTCTCTCATATATTACATCCTGACCACAGGTTTTTTCCTCCACCCCTCCAAATTCCCTCCCCACACTTTCCCTCTCCCCCAGATCTACTTCTTCTCCTTTTTTCTTCAGAAAAGAGCAGACCTCCCAGAAATACCTATCAAACATGGCATAATGAGTTGCAATAAGACTATGCACTAATTAAAAATTTTATGAAAAATTATAGGCACTAGAACCCATAATTATTGAAATTGTTCAATATGAGGTTTGGTGTGTTTAGATTACTTTGCTTTATACTTTTTAGGTTTACCTTGAGAACATCTTTTTTTGTGTTGACAGCATAAACAGATGTTATACACTGAACCTGTATCTAGTACCAAACCATCTTTATCATATCAGAATTATCTCTGTATTATAGTAATTTAATTCAACCTGGAAATTTTATAATTTTATGTTTTTGATAGCGAAAAATATATAAGGAGTGCCAGTCATAATATTAAGGTGCAAACACACACTGAATTGTTAAGAAAAATATCTAACTTGTCTTCAGACCACAAAGTCTGTCTTTCCTTAACAGTGCATATTTCTGCTGAACAAAACACACCAATATTATAGATAGCTGTGACCACTATTTAAGATACCATAAGAAGATTGAATGCGCTACTGGAAGTAAAGTAAGAAGGTCTTTATACATTAAAATGTTATCTTTTGAAGGAGGTTATAGCATTTCCCCTAAAGGATCGCCTATATAGGACCTTTGTAAAGTATGTGATAAAATGTGTCACAATTAAATAGTTTCCCTTTGCTTGAGTCAGCATCTGAGTTACTTCTATAATAGCTATTATCTTTAAGCAGATAGGCTCAAACTCAATAATTTGTTCATTGGCAATAGTAAAAAAATAATGCCATTTAATAATTGTGAAGTGAACTTTTCCAGGTAAAATTTTTACAATGTCAAAAGAAATATATTCCTGTAGATTTGATTTCTAAGAACACTCTCAATAGTGTTTGAATGCTTACTTCAACACCATGGAATTAAGGCTTAATTAGTGCATGGTCAGATTCTCTTTGCATTGTGGACTTATTTGATGAAATCCTAAGCTTGATCAAAGTTGCATACTTTATGAATTAAGGAGATTTGACCATTTTGAAGAAGTTGGGATTCCTCCAAGGCAAAACTGGTGTTTAGAAGAAGCACATTTTTATACATTAGACTGTAACCAATAATCTCATACAGAACAGACTTGCACAGTTCTCATTAGATTTCCTCCCTACCCCATGGATGTGATGATTCTCAAAGGTTAAACTGAATCACAAGCCCTAGCCTACAGAACTTCATCAGCTTCTGCTTCCTCGCTGTCATAACAGTGTCTCTCCTAACTAATTAGGTCTCTGTTGCGCATCCTATATTTAATTCATGGATAATATGCAGCCTTGCCTTGGCAACTTACACTTCTTTCCTATAATCAAAGGAAATTTTTCTCTCTCACTTCAGGCAGAGGAATTATTGCTACTCACTGAACAAAGGCCCCTGCACTTCTCTGGCCTCTGCACATCAACTCTTCAGCTAGGACTAAACATGTCATTGTTTTATACTTTCTAAACATCAGTGTGAATCTCTTACTCTGAACTTGTCTCTCAGGGGAATAATGGTACCTTTCTCTAATGTCTGGTTGCCAGGGCATCTCCAATGCAGATCCATCATGTGTTCTATTATACCCTAAATCAAAGCTGATGCTAGATTGCACTGTGCCTTTATATCTAATTTTTGTTAGTGTTGATCATGTACCAACTCTAATGTCCATCTTAGGAACATGCTCAATGAAAGAGATTATAACATGAGTATTGTTTTGTTTATGACAATATTGTAATCTTGTTATCAAGAATGTATACTACAGCACTTCAAATATCTGTATCATCAAGAACTTTTCGGTAATCTCTGGTTGCCTGGAGAAGCTGTCTGTCAGCATGAGAGTACTAGGAGCTAATGAGTCTAAATCAAAGCATGAATTCTTGAATTCACATAGAGATGATAAGAGCTAAAAATCACATAAAGTTTAAAGTAGATGACTTAGATAGATTTTCTGAGTTTCCATAGATGCAGTAGATATGTGGGAATACAGTCGAAATTAAGAAAAAAAATTAAAGTCTAGATTACGGGCAAAATTGATGTCCACTTTTACAACATGGCCAACAAAGACAGTTAAGTAGAGACACTTTGGTACAAGACAGGCTTTGCCTTAAGATGCAGGTTTTGAGGAAGCTACATAGGTTGGTACTTCCTATGCATTTCTAAGACTTTTGCTAGCTTCTTTGCCTCATTCAAAATTGGTTTCACAGGAGGTGTGTGGCCATCCCAGTGCTGAAAAGAGAACAGCTAAGGACAAAGGAAACCAGGCAGAGACTGACAAAATTTATCATTAAATATAGGCAGGTATAAAAGAAGCAACAAGCTCGAGGGTAAGGAATAAAGGTTAGAGCAGGTTATAAAACCGTTATTACTGGTTATGTCACGTTTTAAATATTGCAGGCCTTTCAGGTAAGTGCTGGCAGGCAAGTCCAACCTTTTGGCATTATGACATGATATTGTCATCAACAAAGTTCACACTTGAGAACTGTATTATGGAGTTATAAAAGAAAATCCACCCAAAAGTCTCCTAATGTTTTAAGCACATTTGTGATTTTGTATTGGGTCACGATAGTAGCTATTCTGGATCTCAGAGGGGCCTGCCATTAGCAAGATGGACAGAACTGAAGGAAAAAGTGATATCCTGAATGTGGATTTCTGGACAACAGAGTGGATTGGTTGCATAGTGTCATCAATGCAACAGAGAGGAAGATTTCAGAAGGAAGTGAGAGGCAGCTTTGTCTCATAAATTTCAGTGTTTTCATGGCATAAATCACAAAGGCCAACCACTGACTGACAAGCAAGAGGTCTCTGGCGGCCTTTAAAATGCTGTTCATTCACTATGTTGTGGTGAATAGGAGACCAACTCTGAAAATTAAGAAAGGGAGAACAAAATCAAATTGACTTAGTCAACACTTAGGAGAAATTTTATATCTTTTGAAAACATTTAAAGATTTTTAAAATATATTTTTAGGTTTTGAAAAACTCAAGAAAATTAATTCTATTTTCTAGTAATTAAAATATATTCATGAGTGTGTATATCCTATCTAAAAATAACTTAATAATATAGTATATATGATAAACAGTATTATATTACAGTGCTCTCTAGATTCATTCCTAAATACACATTCAGATCAGGTCAAAGAAAGACATATAAACATGTGTACAAGAATATACTGTAAGTGGACAAATTGGAAACAGGTTTAAGAACCGTGATACCATCACTGAATTATTTATGTGTGGACTTTAAAAACAAACTCAGAAAAATAGAGAATAGATTTGAGGTTACTAGAAGCAGGGAGAAGATTTTGAGGCATTGTTCAAAGATACAAATATTGAGTTAGCAGGTTATACCAATTCTGATTATGTATTCTATGATTATGATATAGTCTAGTGACTATAATTAATAATAAAGTATGTTTCAACGTTGTTTTGAGAATAAATTCTGTGTTTTTACTGTCTACATAAAAACAAGTTTCTTAAAAGATGGACAGGTCAATTTAGAATAATCTAATCATTACAGAGGGAGGGCGAGAAGCAGAGAAAGAGGGAGAGAGAGAGAGAATACATTACAATGTACCCAATAATACATATAGTTAAATTTGTCAAGTAGAATTACAAATAATGTTTTAAAAGTTGAAACCAGTTGATTTTGGAAAGTATACCTTATGAAAATTAGAATTCTTAATCAGAGTCATATGTTTAACCTATAAATGAAAATCAGTGTGTGTAAATTATGGCAATGGATCAACAGCGGAGTGTCAAGTTGGTCAGGTGTGCAGTTTTATTTGAAAGGATTAACTTGGATACAGCCTGGACTAATGTTAGCAGGAAGGACACATAAGCATGTTTGAGAACAGTTAATGGGCACTGGCTGCTAGATATTTCTGGGACTGGCATGCTGGTAGTAACAACAGGGAAGAGAAAACCAGCTTTGAAGCTTTTGAGAGCTAACAGAATTTCTTGAAATGAGGTAAATGAGATGGAGCTATTAATTATAGTTATTGTTTTGACTCTTGAACAATAAAAACAATCAGCTCATTGTGATCGCTTACTAGAATCATTACAACAAATATTCTTATACTTCCTTCTTTGTGTGTATCTGCCTTGAATGCGTAGACATTTTCACATACATGTGCATGTGTTTGTGCTTGGACATGTGTAAGTGTGTGGAGGCCAGAGGTCAGCATCAGATGTTTCCTCTGTCACTCTCTACACACTGTTTTTTGGAAACAGTCTTTCACCAGGAATCTGGTTTCTTGGTTGGTTGGTTAGGCAGCAAGTCTCAGGGAACTTTCTGACCCTAAATTGCCAATGCTGAGGCTCGGGCATTCACATCTGTTCTTGACTTTTTACATGGGTACTGGGCATATGAACTCAGACCCCTTGCTTGAGCCCAAGCACTTTACTGCCTAAGTTATCTCTCTAGTCCCTTATACTTCCTCCTCTTTTTATTATTGATTTTTATTGAGCTCTACATTTTTCTCTGCTCCCTTCCCTGCCTCTCCCCTTCCCTTCAACCCTCTCCGAAGGTCCTCATGTTCCCAGTTTACTCAGGATATCTTGTCTTTTTCTACTTCCCATGTAGATTAGATTTAAGTATGTCTCTCTTAGGGTCCTCATTTTTGCCTAGGTTCTCTGGAATTATGATTTGTGGGCTAGTTTTCTTTCTTTGTTTTATGTTTAAAAACCACTTATGAGTGAGTACATGTGATAATTGTCTCTCTGGGTCTGGGTTATCTCACTCAAAATGATGTTTTCTAGTTCCATCCATTTGCCTGCAAAATTCAAGATGCCGTTATTTTTTTCTGCTGTGTAGTACTCCATTTTGTAAATGTACCTCATTTTTCTTATCTGTTCTTCGGTCAAAGGGCATTTAGGCTAAGTATCCAGAAGCACCCTCAAGATTTTTACAGCATTATTAGTAGCTGTATGATTTTAGGATCTCATCTTTCTTAACTGGTTATTTCTTCCAAACTTCCTTTAGAGACCTTGCCATACTATCAATATAGCAGTATCAGTAGTTAACTTCCACATTCTAAGTCCCTAATTGGCGCACTCTTTCCAGGTCAATATCTTTAAATGTTTATACTGTGACCAATAGTAAAATCATTCTTAAACCCAGATTGCAGCATAGAACATATGCAAGTTTTATATACAATTTAAACTAAAAATGTGTAAGATAATGCCTAGCTTAACTGTATTCATATAGTATATGATATTTTGTTTCAATTTGAAAATACAGTTTTAGTCCTTTCTATTTCCTTATGGTTTACAAAGAGTTATTATCCATTATGTGAAATTACAGTTTGGGGTGTTCTTAACCACTCCTGCAACTTCAATTTTATGTATATTAGACACATATTTGAATCCTTTATAAAAAGTGTCTTCTCATGATCAGACACCATGAACTTTCCTATTTTATAGCTATACTGCTGCAAGGAAGTGAGCCGCTTGTTGGTTCCCAGCCGCTTAGCCCCAAAATAATCACACGGAAACTGTATTAAATCACTGCTTGGTTCATTAGCTCTAATTTCTTATTGACTACCTCTTACATATTAATTTAACCTATTTCTATTAATCTGTGTATTGGCACCTGGCTGTGACTTACCAGCAAAGTTTTGGCATGTCTGACTCTGGCAGCAGCTCCATGGCATCTCTCTGACTCAGCCTCCTTTCTCCCATCATTCCATTTAGTTTTTCCCTGCCTAGTTCTGTTCCACTATAGCTATGCTATAGGCCCAAAGCAGTTTCTTTATTCATTAATGGTAACCACAGCATACAGAGGAAAATCCCACATCACTATAGTAGAAGGGAGTACAGATCCTTCAATTTCAAAATCATTACATATCTTTCTAAACCTACCCCATTTCTAGAAGTTCCTACCTCAGCAAATCAGTAGCATCCACACATTGCACAGAGAATGGGGAGTTTATATTTGTAGCATCTGACACACCCTTCTTAATATTCAACTGTTTGAACGTCCCATCTATTACAACTTTTTAATATTTCCTAAATGAGTGCTCATCTTCAAACCCCTATTAATGGTGTCTTTAACACCATAGCAATTTATTAGACTACTTCTCTGGTTTTTTTTAGCTTAAACCAAGCCCATATTTTCATATACTACATCCCCATTAATTATGAAAAAAATTGAGATAATTTTTCATATTTAAAATATTATGTTCATGAGCCTAGTAATGAAATTTCCTTTAGATGAATGCCTTTCATTGTTACACTTAGCTTTTTCTCTCTTGATCAACACATTTCTCCCTGTCCCTTTGTCTTCAGATTCTCCTGTGAAGTGAGGATTCCACAGTGAGACTCGTGTAACTATTCTTCCTTCCTGATCCTCAAGTCACCATCACTCAGGATTGAGGAAACATAAATAAAAATTTAGTCACTCCCATTGTGCTAACAAATTACTGCACAACATCCAATTTCCAGCCTTCTTCCAACAGAATTAAATAGACTGTTTAAATTGTCCATTATAAAACAATGCTTCTTTAGTGCACATAATCATTATTGCAATGGTCTTGTTCACCACAAAAAAAAAATAGGGCATGGCAGTCAGTGACTTTTACAATAGGAAAATATTCCCTCACATATCACAAAATGAATTATCAAGAAGTACTGAAATGGTGATATTTATGTCTAAGAAGCATATGAAATTAATGCCACAGTTTAAACATTTTATTAACATGCTCTTGATGTATTAAATCAGAAGAGGAGTCTAAGTTTATACCGTTCTTGACATAGAGCATGAGACTAATAAAGAAGTATATATGCACTAGCAATGGGAATACGTACATTCACACACTTATGAATGTAGGAAAAATAGTGTTAAAATTATGCAAGACATGTTTTGAATGAAGCTATGACAAAATAAAAAGTAATGCCATATGAGGTTGATTTGTAAAACATGAAATGCTTGAAAACATAAAGAGTGCTTATAATAATCATGGCATGTTTTATCATGTTCTCCCGTTTGTTTAATACAAATTAGTGTGTTTTCTGTTTTAGAATTTCTACTTAACTCTTGGTTTCCTATTATCTGCTGAAAAATCTCATTTTATCATGGGACATATTAAACATTCAGGTCTTTTCTATCAGCTCCATTATCAGAATTCCCCATGGCTCTGTTTCAATTATCCACTATTTGTTATGGCTTAAAATCACATTGTTATATTTCTTGACATGTCTGGTTAATTTTGATTGAGTAGTGAATATTGTATGGAAAAAAATGTAGGAATAACTTCAGACTTGTATAATGTTATTTTCCTCGATAGAGAATTCACTTGGCATGTGTCTGACTCCCGGGAAACATAATTCTGGAAGAGCTGTGATCCAGCTTAGCTCACTAAGATGATTTAAAGCTGGGATACAGTCCCTGTTAAGTCATTCCTAGTCCTGAATAACCATTATTCTAAGAGAGTGGCCTTTCTCTCCCAACACTCAAAAAGTATACTTGAGGATATGACACTTTGTAGTGGTTTAACTTCACTGTCTTATCTTTAGCTATATGTGTAAATTGTTTCAGAATTTTCACTTCCTCCGAAACAGATAAGGACTTCAGGGTAAAAATCATCCTTAGTGACACCTATGCTCCTGATTCTGGGTCTGTCTGTCCTATCTTGATCAAGTATTTCTCCACTATTTTTCTACTACTTTATATCTTTATATAAATGTTTCTACCTCGATATCAGGCCAGATCAAGCCAAAATCTGCCTTGATTCCATCTTCTCATTTGCTGTGTGCCAGAAGATTCATCAAGTTTACAGTCAGCTTCGCCATAATCATGAATTTCTTGAGTTAATGTTGAAGAAAGTGATTCATGGAAAATCTACAGGAACTGAGTTGATCTTGTTCCCTCTATGATTCTTTATACTTTGTAAGGTGCTTGCTGGGAGAGATATATTTTACCTAATTGCCAACTTTCTTGCTTTCTAATCCGTACAGGCTTGAAACCCGAGCATTTTTTTTTTCTAAATTTGAATCTAAACAGAGAGTTGAAAAGCCTCATTCTGCTAGCAGTGAGAAATTAATACCTGGTGTTACTTCTGTTTTCTCCATTATATTATGTGGATTTAAGCAAAGCTTTGTTCTTTCTCCCAAGAAGACGTTAAAGACGAAACCTGTTATTATCAGACAAAAGCTAAATAGAATGACCTCACTTTGTACCAGGTTCCCCACCTCTCACATTCTAGCCCTTTGTTTTAACTTCGGACTCAGAATTTCCTGTACCTTGAGCTCTCCAGTGATCATGATCAAACATTTCATAAAATTTATCCAGAGTTGTCCAAGATTTTATAATAGACATATCCACATTAGTTTTCTGAGACATTGGTAGAATTTTGTTTTATTGAAATGTTATCTGAGCACTATTGCTTTTTAACAAAATGCGTAGTAATAGCTAAAATAAATTGCTACGAAGATTCACCAAATATTATGAGTCATGTAGTACTGAAGTTAGTTAGTGTGTTCTCAGCAATGAAGGACTTCAAGAACTTACCTGTGACCAATGTCATCTTTTACTGAAAATTAGGTTGGCTAAAACATGCTTCATGTTGAGTCTATACTGATCTCAGTATTACAATACAAACACTTCAGACTTGTATAATGTTATTTTCCTCAATAGAGAATTCACTTGGCGTTTGTCTGACTCCTGGGAGACATAATTCTGGAAGAGCTATGATCTTGTTAGAGTGACTTGAGCTCAGTTCTTAAGACTGTGACTATAAACCCAAGGAACCTTTCTAGATAAAAGAAAGAGTGATCTTTCCTTCCTCTCTGAGCACCCTCTGACTGCTGTCTGCTTTTCTGTTTTGACCACAAATTGAACCTGGCACTTCTTAGGGCTGCTTAAACACTTTAAGTGATTTTTTCACCATAAAGTTAAGACATTCAGCATTCATGGTTTAAAACCTGTGCAACTGGGTGAGCCTAATGGGTTTAAGAAGTGCTCATTCTTCTGTACCTGCAGTAAACTTCTGGATCAATGGAGACTGAGACTGTCAACTGTGGTGTTTTCAAGAACTCACTGCAGTAATAATAGAAATAATAATTGCTTATCATTGCTTATCATTGCACAATAGTTGTTTTTACCTACAAAAAAATCATACTGTGTTGAGTTTTCAGTTTAAAACTGAAAAGAACTCTGATCCCACTCAGCCTAACCTTATTGTACATCAAAGAGAATTTACATTTTGTCCGTGGGCCAAATGTAGAACTCTCCTGCTTAAAGATGAATAAATAAGTAATATCCAGGCAACAGAAGGGAAAAAACATAATCTGAAATATGAAGAGAACTCTCTGAAAGAAAATGACACAATTTTAATAAGTATTTTGCAAGCAATGAGATAAATATTTGGAAAACTTGTACTTTATACAGCTATAAGACAAACATAAGATATTGTGTTCACTGTAAAACATGATTAAAAATATTTCAAGATATATGAAAAAAGACAGTTCAGTGAATATGGAAAAGTAATGAAAGAGCTAAAATGAGAATTAAGAATTAAGTTTTGAGCAAGTTTTCACTAAAAAGGAAATTGAAAGGAATGAGCGGCAAGACGAGGAGCCTTCGAAGGAATCTAAGAAAAATAAAACACAAGCGAGTGAAGAATTTTATTGCACAAATAATAAACATTTTTAATTACTTTAAAACCAAAAAAATCACTTCAGAAACACAAATACAGGGAGTAATATGAGATATGTTTTTGAGCAGGGGCAAATGGAGAAAGGATGTCTGGGCTGACAAGGACCAAGCTACACTCTTTACTGCTCTTGAGGTGGTAGAACTGGGAGAACAGAGCCTAAACATGAGGTGGACTAACGTCTCAGGCAATGGCCAACTTTATTCAGAAAATCAGACAGCTTATACTCCGAGGGTTAATAGGAGTCACATAAGTAAAGTGTGCAATCACAGGGACAAGCAGCATGAGGCAAAACCATATTTTCTCAGGGAGGGATATAAACAAATAACAATAGACAGCATAATGAATAATCTGGAGTGAACTCACTGGTATCTGCCGTCCCTGGAAGGGGTACCAAAGCCACAAGCCAAGAACAATTGCATGTTTTTTGAAGAAACTGAGGGCACAAGACTCTTGCCTGAAGTTTTCTAACAAACACCCAGAATTCTCATGTGACTTCATTCTTGAACTGTGTTCCATCACTACACTGTGTGTCTGCAAGAAATTTTCATAACTAAAAAATTTTTTAAAAAGTGCACAAGGAAGAAGAACAAACTATGAATTATAGATTAGATTTTGTTGAGGAATGAGGAGTAAATATAGCAAATGCAATAATCATTGGTACAATATAAGTATTATTTACTAATTATATAATAAACTGTTCCTGTCAGGGGGAATTCTTTTTTCAGACTGTTCTGGTCACAATATTAAGAGAAATTACATTTAGCCTAGGCTTACATAGAAATAACTTTAGAATTTTTAAAAACTTAAGCACAGACTGCTTCTGTTTTTGAAGTAGATCAATAAAAGGATCCCCATACTTCAGAAACAGGAAAAACATACTGCATAGCAAGAAACAAAGGAAACATTACTAGTTCTGTGTGTATGACGTATGTGTCTCATCGTTTCCTGAGAACTTCAAATTTCTCGTGGGAATTTCGGAGACTGGGATTCTCAGTTCTCTTGAATACAATCACATTAATTGATGCTTGCCTTTCCACAGCCATGAAATGATGAACTCAACATTTAAAGCTAGCCAGATAATGTCGGGAACCGCACCTGAACCAGTGTGAAATAACATCCGAATTTGTTTTTAAATAACATAAAATATCTCAAATAGATGTTATAATTGACATATTAAATAGGTAAATATTGATTAAAATAAAAAAAAAACAAAGTCAATTTTCTCAGATTGAAAATTTAAAATACACCAACTTATATTACCGTTTGGGTCAGGACTCAAATTCCCTGACACATACAATGGAAAAAGCAATGTAACATAAGTAACTGTTTCCCATATACAGAGACCCAGGGCCTGGAGGATGTCCTGGAAAATGTGCTTTTCAGGGTCTTAACGTTATCTTTCAGTGTTGACTTGACTCATTTATAATCCTCAGATGGTGACCAAGACGTGTAAAACTACAGCTGTACATTTTAAAATTCTAAGTCTTGAAGAAGTCACAAAATATATCACCAATGATTGTATATCTTTTTCCAAACCAATAGCTAGTCAGATCTGTGGGATCACAAGTGCCCTCCTGTGGCAAGAAAAATAAAATAAAATTAGAGGGCCAAATTAATGGCACCTGAAGGTGAGAGTCACATTCCAAAAAGAGAGAGACAAAGTCAAATCAATAAAAGATGTCTCTAATTACTGTTCACAATGGCAAAAAAATTAAAAAATTAAAACAAAAAGAAAACAAGCAATGAATATAAGGCATAAACAAGATAAAATTTCAAAACTGACAAACTTTTAAATAAAACCTACCGGCATAATAAAATATTTATACTGGTGAAGGTTAACTATGTAAGGAAAACATGATGTTAACACATTTGTTAATATAAATTAAAATATTGCTCATGGAAAAGAAGTTGCCATAATGACAATTATAATCAGTGAGGTAATAACACAAGAATTGTCTGTAACAAATCCTGTGAAAATATGAAGATCAGGAGAAAACACATGAAATTAAAGAAAATCATATGTTTACAGTTTACAGCCTAGCCAATAAGTTTTTTTTAAAGTCCTTTTTAGTATACTTTCTGAAATTGGTTATAAACTGAAACATATAGGTAAAGATTACTTTAAATTTCCAGAGCATAAATTATAGTGGCTAGAATTACATATTAACAATACATTTTAAGTTAATGAATTCAAAATAATTTTTAAAATGCAAATATTTTTAAAATCCCCAACCTTTCATGTCTGTTTCTAGGGTTTGCTGAGATGAAAACTAGGAAAGTAGATGTATTAAGCTAATGAGCCCTGTGATATTTCGATTAATTGAAAGAATTTTTTATATTTAAACTTAATGACCAAGTCAATAAACAGGAACACGAAGAGATTATACTGAATTTATTAAAATTTACCTTAATCCACTTAATTGTGTGCTTTTAAAATCCTAATTCAAGTTTCATTCTATACCACATAGTCACCTCACAAAGTATTTCATCACAGCTCCTCAGATAAGATTAATCTCACTAGAGGATACCAACCATACCTACCCAATGACACAGACAATAAAATTTGGCTAAAAGCCTGCACCCAATTTAACTTCACGCTAATTAGATTTTATACTAATTATTAAAATGTTGATGATGGGATTTTTTTTCTCATCTAAAGCCATCTTCAACTTTAAAGTATTTCAATTAATCTTTACTCTTCAATACGAACACTTTTTTTCACCCCTGAGATCTACTGAAGTTCCTACATGCAATTAGTTTTCCAAAGGAACTTGGCAGAGTCCGTTACTAGAGGGCAGTGAAGGCTTGCTCTTGGCCAGGAGATCACCATCACAATTAGCCCTTGCAGTGCCATGTGCTCAGTTGCATGACACAACTTTCAGCTCAGTTTCCTGCCAACCATGGAAGTCTTTCTGCAAAATCAATTTGGTTTTAACATTTGCATTTTAAGCAAAACTCAATCATTTGCATCAGCTCAATTAATAAGCCTTAACTAGCAAGACAATCACTGAAACTGGGGTACAAATGCGTTAAAGTGCTCTATTCTTTTCAAAGGATCACTTCCCACAAAAAACTAGCTGCTCTATTTATTTTAAGAATTCCATAAATGATCTCTCACAAGTTAAATAACTACTTCATCTAAGATGTCATGAACATATACTATAGAATCAGCAAAGGTTTAATATTTAGTTAGCCATTTCAAAGGCTCAATAGAATTAAGGTACTCCAATGAATATATGTTAAAAGGACATTTTAGTTGCCTAGCAATTCTCAAAAAAAAAAAAAAATAGATGGGACGCTTTGTATACTGTTCAGACATTTTCGTTAAACGTATTCCTGCCGTGCAGCATATTAGGCCAGTGAGCCTTGTGAACAGGATTTTAAGAGTCGGGAGATGTGACTGTGTTTAAGATTCCTTTTTCCAGTCACTAGTTCATTGTCGGCAGCAGCTACAGAGCAGCTTGCTGTGTATTCAGAGACCGCCAGGAAGTTAGTTCTGCATGACTGAGTCAGAGCTGCAGCGCAGAGAATGCGGATCGCCTGCTTCTTTCAAGCAATTGTGTATTCTGGGTTGAGACAACAATATCAGACAGTGTAACTGCTGCGAAATTATTGTGATGTCATTGTACTTCATGGAGAGACTAAGTTACCTGTAAAAGAGTGACCCAGGTCGGACATACTATGTGAAGTTTCAGTGAAAGCTGCAAGCGCTTTTTTTCCACTTCGTGTTGCCTTCCAAGGAGCTCAAAGGCTGTTGGTGCTTTGTTTAGTGACAGCAAGTCTTCTCAACTACAGGAGGAGAGACATACTATGTCAGGATTGCAACTGCAAGGAAAATGAATGTTTAAACCAGCAACACTAGAATTCAAATAATTATTTTAAACCAAGTCAAATGCTTTTGTTTCCATGATTTTCAAAAGAAAAGCAAAACAGAAGTATGTTGTAAAGATTTTCAGTAGTCTCAAATTAAATTAACATTGGTTTCATGTGCTTAACCACTACCCCATTGCTGTACACAATCCATTCTCATCCCCGACACCCTAAACCATTTTGGATCATTTTTTTAAAAAATAATAGAAACTGTTCCTATGCTCAACCCTATATATTAGGTATTATTTTGGTTCATGCTCTTGCATATGTTTAAGACTGAGAAAGATAACTTTTCTCATTACCATAACTATATATAATGCATTCAGACATAACCCTGAAAATAGCATCTTAGATATTTTGTATACTTCCTAAAGATAAAATAATGTGTCTATAATTTCAGAATATTTTGTTTACATAACTATGCACAGGGGCACATAAACTTACCTGAATACATAGGTTTAATTAAAACCTAATAATTTGTGAGTCAGTTCTAGGTATTTAAGGACCATATTCCTCTTTTCATTTTTCAGGGTGCACCAAGCACACATATGCATGCACATACTCTTATATGTGTGTGTGTGTGTGTGTGCATACTTATATGTGTCACACATATCACACAAGTATATACACACATATATATGCATATACTCATATGTCTATGTATACTGCGTGTATCATACAAGTATGTAAGTATAAATGTACTTGAGTATATTCCTGAAATTCCAACAAAATCGTTAGCTGTCAGTTTGAAACCTGGTAAATTAGTATGAAAGTATAATCAATAAAGTAGCTCCAATTTTCCATTCAAAAGAAACTTATTAAGCACATAAACTATGGATGAGACAATTGTTAATTCAGTGATGAGCACAGAAGCTGATGACCTTGTTCATATTTTGAAAGTTGTTTCCATAACAACATGAACAATATCAATTTATCTGTCATTTAAAATATTTTTATCTGAAAAGACATTACAAACAAAGCAATTCATAAAAATGCTAGCAGCCTAGAGTACACTATCATAATTTCTTCATCCTGATCAAATTCAAATTCATAAGAAATGATGAGCTTCCTAATACAGGAAAATGAGATGTATACTTCTAAGATCCAGTGGCCTTTCACCACACTGTCATGTTTAACTATTTAAATTTTCTGGAGCTAAAGACACTAAAGTAGCATAAGTTACTCAGTTATACTCCCTCTTGTAAATGCTTAGTACACAACTGTCCGATGTGGGAGGTCCTTCTGTCTATGTGTTGCTTTTATTGGTTAATGAATAAAGAAACTTCCTTGGCCTGTTGATAGGGCAGAACTTAGGTAGGCAGGGGAAAACTAAACTGAA
The DNA here is from genome assembly GCF_982192425.1 of Myodes glareolus. Classification (NCBI taxonomy): domain Eukaryota; kingdom Metazoa; phylum Chordata; class Mammalia; order Rodentia; family Cricetidae; genus Myodes; species Myodes glareolus. The sequence continues at coordinate 24,775,312 of NC_142043.1, read as the reverse complement.
TGCTGGGAGAAAGAAGGGAGAAGTCAGAAAGAAGCCGTGTAGTACCTGCCAGAGACAGACACTGGGAACTTTACCCAGTAACCCACAGCCACATGACGATGTACAGATGAATGGAGAAGGATTAAATTAAGGTGTAAGAGTTGGCAAATAAGGAGCTAGAGCTAATGACTCAAGCAGTGTTTTAAACAATGCAGTTTCTGTATGATCATTTCTGGGTTAAGCAGCCGGGAACTAACTAGCAGCCCTATTACAACAATTGTCTGTGCTCATCAAAGTCTTGCCACTTAGTCTCTAAGCTGTAAATTCATGTGAGTTTTTACTCATTATCCTACTTTGTCTTTTTTTAAGTAAAATAATGCTCCTATGATAGGCTTATAACCCTTGAAGGAGTTGCTGTAAGTCTGGTCCAAAACTGTAGGAAAATACAGATCACATTTTATCTATTATCTCTTGATGGTTGTAAGTTACACACATTTCCTTATTAAGAATTGACAGGCCCTAGGCTATTCTCAGTTTTTCACTCAAAAAAGATAAGACTCGGAACATAGCCCAGTGGTAGAGTGCTTATCTTGTATGTGTGAATTTAATTCCCAGACCAGGCAAAAACAATAACAACAAATGTTTAAAAACTACAATATGACAATATAAAAAAATAAATTAACAATAAATAAATAAACAAACAATAAATAAACAAAATAAAATAATAATAAAGGCCAATAAAATAAATCAATTGGTAAATGCACTTAACACCAAGCCTAGTGACCCGAGTTGAAATCCCAGAACACACAATAGAAGTATATCTCTTGTGGTTCCTGCAAGTTGTCCCCTGACTTCCACACAGGTATGATGGCATGGAGTTAAACACAAATAAAATAAAAAATGCATTAAAAAACATTTAAAAGAAAGTAAAAGTTTTGAAATATTGCAGAGTAATAAAAAGTAACTTTCTAGCCAAATGAATACTTTGACCAAAAAACTGCTCAAGCCTGAATGTTGGATGGTCAAGGAAAAAAATCAATGAATCTTTTATTTCTATGATTAATCACACAGATTATTGTAACCATGATTGCATATAAAACACGAGCAATCATTCTGACTGAACACTATGGAAATCATTCCATGTGTCTAAACACCTTTGAATGCATTAGCAAAGTAGAACCATACTGTCTCTTCACTCCAGATAGCTATAAAATCAGGAAAGGTAAGCACTACTCTGAGTCACACCGCACACTCAGCCTTCATAAGCTACCATGTTCTGAATTATACAAAGTCTACAAATCAGAGTTTTGCCTTTATTGTTCTTTCTGTTGCACTGGAAGCATGGAATGATCCATCATGAAACAGTTGTCATATATTTTATTACCAAATATTTGACCTGTGAGTGGTTTGAGAAGTTCTTTTGCGAGCAGTTAAGAGAAAGGAAAACATGTAGCGTAAATTACACAATGCATATTTCCTTCATGTCCAGGGAAAATTGGAGATTTTCTCTGAAGCTCCTCAACTTGGTAACTATAATTTAACGATATGTTCTCCACCAACTGCAATATTTCTAATTATCTCAAATATTGATATTTTGCTTTTAACTATTTCCAAAAGACTACATAGGATGTTATTTGTGATCCACATAAAATTCCACTATCTCACAAAGTAAATTAGCAAAAGAAAAAAAATTATCTAATCTAAAATACACAGAATAACAAAGAACAAACAAATTCTATATTTAGTGGGCCTGTAAGATCCAAAATAATGAGACCGCAAGGCACAAAGCATATGTGTTCCCAAAGTCATTTTTATTTTTCTTCCAGATACTAACTTTCACAGAACTAAAAATTCCTGTGACATTGATTAGTTAGAATAAGTGATTTTTTAGAAGATCAGCAGGTAACAAAAAAAGAGTCAAGTGATGAAGCCTTATAGTAGAAAAAGAAAAAAGAAAACATAAAAGTTGGTACTGGTGTCGTGAACCAGTGAAGAAAGTGACCAGAGAATGAGTGAAAGAGAATGATTTGGGACTTTGGAAATGCATAAACTAATAGCAGAAGCATCCAGGTTGTTTCTTTATTAGTGTCCCTCAAAAGTGGGAAGGAATCATGTGAACTTAAAGTTGTTTGAGGAACTTTTGTATAAAGTTTGTATTTACTATATGCTAATTATAGCACCATCGAGAGAATGAGTTATTAAAATTTTCAGACAGAAATATGTTGAAAGTCAGCTACACTATAGTAATAACATTTTACTATGTATAATAGTTTGGAAAGAATGTGTTTTTAGCAGAGTAATATAGATTGAAATCTTGCTATTTATTTAATTTTTCTGAACCTAGATTTCTCATGTTAAAACTGAAATAATGGTGTTTACTTTGTAATGATGTTGTAGACTAAATGCTTAGAAAATTACAGCACAGAAGAAAATTGACACTTGACTATAACTATTTTACAACTTTGTCAATAACTTTTCTTGAGCTAAAATTTTCTCTATCAAAACATAGATTCTGACTCATAGAGATCTGCCCTGGTAATTTTGTGAGCAATCTCCAATAATGGACCTGCAGAGGAACAGTAAGGTGGGATAAAATAAGTGGGGTCAAGTAGAACTCAGTCATTTTTAAACATTAGAAATCCATTACAGGACCAAATACACAGAACTATAGAGGATAATGTGGGGTTATACAGCAAAGGCAAGAAGAGGATTAAGAAGAAGCTGAGCAAAATGATCCTAAAAATGTGAGGAACCAAGTAGAATTGTAAAAAGATGAAATCAAGTAACATGGTATCTCTAACATTTATTATTATTGTTGTTGCTGTTGTTGTTCAGAACTGACATTTTTAAGATTTACTTACTTTTGTTTTATATGTAACAGTGTTTTGCCTGCGTGTATGTCTGTGCATGATGTAAAATGCAGTTCCTTTGGATCCCAGAAGATGGTTTCAGACTCCCTGGAACTGGAGTTACAAATAATTGTTAATTACCATACTTGTGCAGGGAAACAGGACCAGGTCCTCTGTAAAATCAGTCAATGATCTTAGCCCCTTAACCACTGGATCATTTTTCCATCCCCTGTGTCATAGCTTACATAATTTCTACTGAGAAATCTGTTTTGCTACTGGTACTGCTTTTATAGATGGGTTAGTGTTTATATCTTGCCATATTCAATACATTTCTTTATTCTGTATATTTAGTGGTCTAATTATAATAATATAATGGCTAAGAGATATTCCTATTTGAGAATATTTCCTTTATCTGTACTGACATCCCTTTACCTAATTTGGGGGACATTTTCTTCTGGGATTGTGTTGGAAATGGTCTCTCCTCTTTTCCTGTCTATGTACTGCTAGTTCATTCTTCAATAATATGCCAAGAAATTGAAATACTTAGGTCCATCCCATCACCACAAATAATAATCTGTGGACCAGCCAGAGGGAGGTGGCAAATTCTATACTTTCTGGCTACCGAAAAAGTCTCCATTATTCTCTGGTTTTTTTTTTTTTCCTTTCCTTTCCAATGTCTTCAGCTGGGATGGCTGACAGAATGGATGATGATACAATGTTACTAGCTCTTTGGAATGTCTGCCTTTACTTCCCCACCGTGAAGGGACTGTAACTTGCAAGTGTGAACTAAATTAAGAAAACAAATGAGAGTAATCAGACAGCATCCTCCTTACCTTGACTATGCCTGCTTCCCCCAGGACAAAGAAGGCAGCCATGGAGAAGTAAGATAAAAGGATGTTTCTCTGAGCCATGGTAAAGTCAGAGAATGTGGCCTACAGATTTGCTATCATCCAGAGGTTTCTTTTTTAATGACTATCCCAACAACTGTCCCCTGAACACAGCTTTTCTGCCTTCTCAGCCTCATCTATACCGAGTCTCCCTAGATTTTGAGACATCAAACAGCTTTTAGCCTCCAAGGGCAAAAATGTCATGTTTGGCCACGTTGAAGAACTGTGACTTATGGTTCAAAGTGGTAGTGTGACATTTGTTAAGGATTCCATAAGGTTGACCGACTGATAAGGACATCTGTGGTTGCAGAGAGTTAAAATACTACAGGTTTAAAGCCAAAATTTATTCTGTAATTTTTGACCCTCTAAAATAACCTTTATTGCATACGTCTGTTTGTGAGCTAACATTCATATGGTTATTATGTAAATCCTTTACTGCTGACAAATCTAAAAAGGCCCAACACATTCTAAAAAATATCCTCTGGGAAATCAGATGCAATTGACATCCTGACGATATTCTTTTAGCATCAAAGTCCTGGATATTGTCAATAAAACCCCCACTTAGGGACTTCCTGCGTGCTCCCTGATTTTCTTGGTTACTCATGCTCCTCTGGTTCTTAATAGTTTATCTCATCCAACAGATTCATTTATAGGTAATCTTTTACCTATAACTATCAACAGAAACAATAAAGAAGGACAATTGAGCCGGGCGGTAGTGGCGCACGCCTTTAATCCCAGCACTCTGGGGTGGCAGAGGCAGGCAGATCTATGTGAGTTCGAGGCCAGCCTGCTTTACAAGAGCTAATTCCAGGCCAAAACCACAGCGAAACTCTGTCTTGAAACCCGCTCCCCCCCAAAAAAATGGACATGCACCAAGTTGTTTCATAGACTTTGTTGGTGAGGCCCCAGAGGATATTACAGTTTAAGGACAGATCAATTTTTAAAGATACACTAACTTTTTTCCTTCTCAGTTCTATGTCCCTACTCAACTTGAAGCAATTCCAGGGAGACTGGTCTTCTGCCTTCAACAACCCTAACAAATCAGGGAGAAGAGCTTCTCAGGGGAAGTCAGTATAGGCTTGAATAGGGAATAGTTTAGCCCCCTGGGACTCTACTTGGATTAGGCTATGCACACATTCCTCTTCTAATACTGTACTTTGCAGCCTGAGAGCCTTGCTTGTAGTACTATACATAAACATATGCATCCTAACAATGCACCTAGCAACCTGCTACTAGACCCCTGTCTGCATCAAGTAGCAAATATATACCCTTCTCTGAACAACAGCTGAATTTCTACTTCCTTTAATGACCATCAATCTTAGAGTCTATTTAGTTGTACCCCGCTTATGTTCAAATATAAGAATTGAAAAATTAATATAAGCTAAACAGTACTTTGTCTCAAGCACAATAAGGCCAAATTGTTCCCCTTAGTGAACTTTTAGAGACAATCTCCTATATACTATTCTAGAACATGTATCATGTAGCTTGCCTGGGATTAAAATTTCATAAATTATAAAAAGGGAAATAAACACTAGAGTAATGTTTATGTAACATAGTCTGCCATTCAAAAAAGAGAGTCAAGCAAACTAGGGCTCTATTTAAAAAGGAAAAATCCATCCTCCCTTTAGACTCCATAAAAGAAAGCCCTAGGGTCTTGTGTGCCTTTGTTCAGGTGGCCCATTGTCAATCTTGGCAGTGTGCTTATTTCTAAACATTAGCACTTTGCTTTGAATGAAGTTTCCCTGTTACTTTGAAGTTTGTTTCCTTCTTTGAACAAGGTGCCAAGAACTTGGGAACACACAACCATTACCAACAGAACAGACTGACAGAAAAAAAGTGGAGAGATAAATGTATACAGAAAAGAAAATGATAGCAATAACTTTATAGAAAAGCAGGTAAGAAAATATGATGAAAACCCACGGAGCATTTCCAATTCCCAGGAGCCTTAGAGGACAAGATTTTGCATATCTGAAGAACCTCTATTCTCTGGGAGAAGTAAATTAAAAAGGAAAATATAATAGGTCAGAGGAAGATGGGATAAGAACAGAACAGAATGGAGTTGGCAGGATAACTCAGCACTGGGTGTTAAAGAATCATTGTAAAGGAAAAAGTGCTAGGTGGTACTATAGTGTAGGAGACCTTCTGACCTGTCTGGTGCTTTGCTTGGCTCCGTCTCAAATTGGAGTCTCTGGGAATGCTTTCCCAAGTCCTCATAAACTGATCTCTCACCAGGAAAATCTGATTCTCTTCTCTAGGCCCTGCTTTGAGAGACAGTCTACAGATGTGTGTAGTGGCGATGCTTCACAGGTACAAATTTAGTTGCAGATGTTAGTTCTACTTCTGAGTGATCTTTCAAGTACAAGGCTACTGTTGATGGCCCCACCCTTCTGTGATCCTTCCACTCTGATGGACTTCTTGGAATCTGTCTTTATGTTCTCCTGAACACTGCAGCATCTGTCAAATTTTCAGCACCTTAATGGCCCACTCAAGGACCTTGTACAGCAAGGCAACAGATTTCTTCCTCCTGAATTCCCATTGTGATCCATTGTCACGACTCTGAGTTTCTCAAAAACTGAAGTAATTTTTTTTCATAGGATGCAATGCCTGGCACTAACTCAACAGGGTTCTTTTCAAAAATTGACACCAATACTTGTTCCAACTAAGTGCCCAGGTGTCTCCTTCTACACGGTCCACTGACTTGACTTATCTGGATTATCTCTCTTTACAGTCTTCAAATAGCCCTTGCTGGGAGCTGAAGAAACAGCTTAGCAGTTGATAGCCCCTGCTGCTCTTCAGTTGCCAGCCCTCACATGGTGGCTCACACCTCCCTGGAACTCTGGTTTGAGGGGACCTGATACCTTCTTCTAACCTCACAGACCCTGCAAACAAGTAGGACACATACACACATGCAGGCAAGCACTCAAACACATAAAATAAAAGTAAATCCTTCACAGGATATCCCTTACTGAAGTTGTCATACAGATTATCTGAGTCAGTCCCAGGTTCTGGATTTTGAAGTTTCCACTTTTGTGAGCAAGGAGCACACTAAATCAAGTTGACCTCTCCAAAAAACATTAAATTTTCTTACTTGCTTTGGAAGATTTTTTCATATTGTTATTAAACATAGAAATATTTGAACACTATCTACTTCTTCTAGAAGAATTTTTTTCTGTTTTTCTCAGATTATGCTTTGGAAATTCTGGCATCCCATGTCTGGTATCATTCACTAACTTCCTTTGACATCAGAACTTCCTTGTGTTATTTTTTTGCTTGTTTACTTATTTCTTTAAAAGTTTCTGAATGTCTTGTTGTTTCAGCCTTTTCCTCCATCCCTGAGATTCACCTTTCGCTTTGTTTTATCTGTTCATAATTCTTCTCACTCTATGATTTGTTGGGTTCATCGGTTCTTAGGTTTCCAGAATGCCTGACACATTATTTTTCACTATCTCGGTTTTCTTACTCCATGCTTTGAATTTCTCTGCTAAGATACTGATTATTTCTTTCATTGTGATAATTTCTCTGTTCCAGGGCTGAATTGATTTCCCTGCTTCCTTCATCTGCTTCTTTGAGTGCTGTTTATGGTCAGTCATTAATCCTTTTTAAATATAGGACTCTAAAATCTTCCTCTGACATTTCATCTTGGTCATTATCTTTGGATTCCAGTTTGACGGAGTAGGAAGCAGGAAAGCAGTGGTAAAGGGTTCTTGTCTTAGGTATGTGGTGGGTTCTTTTGGCATCTATAAAGACATATTGATTCTGATTAATTTCTTCCCCCTTTTCTTTCATTCTTTTCCTTTGTTTATTTTCCATATGTCCTCCCGAAGAGCTATCTTCTCTTGGGTTTGTGTCCGAACAGCTGCTTAGAGGGACGGTGGCTATGCAGCAGATAGAATGATTTAGCAGCAGACTGATGTTGAAGGCTGCTGTCTATTTTATCATGTCTTGAACAAAATTTAGGAGTGGTACTTTGGTACTTGGTAGGGAAATTTTAGCTTATTGGTCATTTAGGGAGCTAAGATTATCAATGGGGGATATAAAATTAAAATTAAAGGGAACCTATACAGACTAGGATATAAAAGATGGTGGAAATAAAAAAATCTACTTCAAGTGTAGAAAAAAAATATTTTCAATGAAGAAAATTCAAGTGCAGTGCAGGAAACCTTTCTTGGATGTGAACTAAAAGTTTTAACATAACCTGACAAAGTAAAACTTGAAATAATAATAACAAAACAATAACAACAATAATAAATAAAACCAAGAAATAACATGAAATAGAAAGTATTATACCCCTGATACTGGAACGACATGTTTTCTCCCTCCCTTGGAATGTCTTTTGTTTCAATACCCACAGGTGTTCCTGGGGAGGTTAGTAGTCTCAGTAATTCAAAAGATTTAAGCTGATGCGCCATTCCAAATGAGAACAGTTCTGCAACCAAAGTCCACTTTCCTCCAGAATGTCCTCCTCTGAGCCACCCTCCATGCTCCTTATGGCCTCTTTGCTGTGTGGTAGACATCCTTGCCTGGGACTTTCTCTGAATAAGGATATGTTGAACCTTGTGTGTGTGTGTGTGCGCGCACACACACACCTGGAGTGTCCATATATTGTATTATCTGGTGATGCCCAGATTTGGAACACATCTCTATTGATCCCATGGATTTTCATGTTTTGAATCTTATCCAGAAGTTTCTTTATCTCATTTTCACAAGGTGCGTAAGATCTTAAGTAGATTCATTGAGGCATGCAGAGTTTAAGCTATTTCTCCTCTTCAGTTGAAACTATTGTACTTACACCATCATATCACTATTGTCCCTATGTCCAAAACGAATAAACTTTAATTTTGTGGGTACATTTTGAACTTTGTTTTACTCAAATGATGTAACCGTCAATTATTTTGCCAATATCATTCTATATTGAACACTGTAACTTGATATTACATTTTCAAGTGAGGTAAAATTACTTCTCCAATTGTTCTTCTTTTTCAATATTGTCTGGCTATTCTGGTACTTTGACTCCTCATAGGAACTATAAAATGAATTTGTTGATATCTAAAAATAAGTTGCTGCGGTTATCTGGGGCTCTGTGGTTTATACTTACTCTATTCATCAAGTTTGAAAGAATGGACACCTCAGCATTACTGAGTCTTCTTATCCATGAAATGTGCATATAGCTGTTCCACCTTTATGTTAGGAAATAATATTATCATAACTTTTGTTTATTTTCTCAGGGAGTGCATATAAATATTTTTGTTTTGTTTATAGCTAAGTACCATTGGATTTTTTAACATGAATGATACTGGGTTTTTAAGTTAAGCTGTTGCTTGTTTATTTTTGTTATAATGGACAGTGTTTGACTTTTGTATATTAAACTCCTGTCTTTCTACCATATCATTCATGTATGTGTATACATATGTATACTATATATGTAGATATTTATTCATATATCTTTTTGGGTTTTCTACAGATATGGTTATTGTTTGTATACCATCCAAAATTTATATTGGAACATAAGCTCAATGCAACAATGAAGAGCACAGTGCCCTCTTGAAGTGATTAGTCTTTTGAAATGGTTGGGAAGGATTTTGCTGATTTTTCAACTCTTTAATATCATGGATATTCTGGAGACACTGCAGCATTCATTCCCTAAATAGGTGGAATGTGGAAGCCACAAGGTAGATGCTTAGAAGTAGAGACTTGATCCTCACTAAATGGTAACTTGCCACCATTTTAGCCTATGATTATCACCCTCTAGACTCATACAAAGTCTTTTTCTGTTGTTTATAATTTTCTTTACCTGAAATAGATGACTGTAACATCAGAAACATTGTATGTCTTAATCATTGTTTTATTGTTCTGAAGAGATACCATGACCAAGGCAAATCTTATAAAGGAAAATATTTAATGGGGAAATTATTTACTATTTCAGAGGGCAGAGAACAGTAGCTAAGAGCTACACCTGATCAGTAGGAAGACAGAAAATGGACCTGTCGTGGGCTTTTAAGACTTCAAAGTGCACCTGTTGGAGGATAAGGACCTGCTTGTTTGTCCCAGCTGCCCGACTAGCTTACACCTGAAATAACCCCTCAAAAACTGTATTAATTAAAACACTGTTTGGCCCATTGCTCTAACTTCTTATTGGCTAACTCTTACATCTCAGTTTATCCCATTTCCATTAATCTGTGTATCGCCATGTGGCAGTGGCTTACCGGGAAAGATTCAGCAAGTCTGTCTCTGGCGTCTCCATGGTGTCTTTCTCCTCTGCTTTTTTCCTCCCAGCATTCCATTTAATTTTCCACGCCTACCTAAGTTCTGCCCTATCAAGGGCCCAAACCAGTTTCTTTATTAACCAATGAAAACAACACAAAGACAAAAGGGCCTCCTACACTGTACACCCTCAGAGACATAGTTCTGCTAAGGCCACACTTATTCCAAAAAAAGTCACATATCCTAATCCTTAGTGTCACTTTCTGATGACTGAGCCTTCAAATATATGAGTATATGAAGGTCATTACTACTCAAACCACCACATGATATTGTAACACCTGCAAATAGTTTTATTTGTACATTTTCCATCTACATATTTCCATGTACATTTCCATAGCTTTTATTTCCTTTGCATTACATATGTCTTCCTGTTGACATTGTAAAGGAATGATAAAAGACAATGTATAATTTTTATTGTTAAACTGTGTAGGAATATTACAGTTATAAGGTTTCTATAAGCATTACTATATTCTAGGAATAAATATCATTTTATAAGGACATTTATTAGGATAAAATATGGTGCTGAGAGAATATCATCACTGAACCAGACTAAAGAATGAGCTCTGTGTTCTAATAAGTTATTGATGCTAGAGACATGAGCATTCATATTTCTGTTTACCAGGCACTGGAGTACACAAAGAACAAGAAAATGTCGAGACGATAAATGAACTAAGGGGAGAGAACGTATATGATAATGTATAAAGAATACAAGGGAGTCAGAAAGTAAACACCTGCTTTAAAATTGAACTGATTACCTGTAAGAATTAATAACTCATTATTTCTATAATAGCAAGTGTCAAAGATAAGCAGATTTTGTTTCCATTCAAAATCAAATTTAAGTGTGGTAGCGGTGGTGCACGCCTCTAATTCCAGCACTCGGGAGGCAGAGTCAGTCGGATCTCTGTGAGTTCAAGATCAGTCTGGTATAGAAGAGCTAGTTCCAGGACAGGCTCCAAAGTAACACAGAAACCCTGTCTTGAAAAGAAAACAAAAACAAAAACCAAACAACAACAACAAAAAAAGCAACAAATTTAAGATGCTGGAGAGATTGTTCAGTGGCTAAGTGCACTTTGCTGTTCTTCCACAGGACCCAGTTTTAATTTCCAGTGCCTCCCACCCTTGGTGTATCACAAACATGATGTAACTCCAGTTCCAGGTACTCTGATGGCCCTTCTGGACTCTTCTGGCATCAAGCATGTACATGGAACTCACACAGAAATGCACATACAAATGAATAAAAATCACTGAGTACTAATACAACTTAAGACCTACCTTCACTCTACTATACTGTTCATAGTTGGGAAATAGACTCACAATTTCCCCTGATTTTTACTTTTAGCCTTAATCAAGTAAGTCACTATATTTATTTTATTCCTTTCAGTTTTGGACACATGATAAATAAGTGCATTATTAAAACCACCCTGAATGTTTTGTCAGCAACAGTTGGGCCTCTGCCTGGAGGCTGGTGAGGCAGTTTCAGGAGGCCAAGATCAAATTTAAGGGAAAGTATAAGTAAATGGAAGCTTTAAGAGCATCCAGAGTTGGTTTCCAATGAATCATCTTGAATCTGGGTAACACACCAATTGTCGTCAGTTACAGACCTCTGTCATTGGAATTCTTTCCTTGAATATTAAGGTGAAATTGTTTAAGATTCATTAGAAATAGGAGGTCATGAAAAGCAGAAGCGGCATCTATCCGATGTCCCCAAGATTTTTTCTTCCCAAATCTGATTCCTCACAAATCTAACTTAGCAACTTCTGTTAATCTTTTAATAAGTAAAGAGACAAGATACAATCTGTAGATTTTTTCTCAAATGTGGAATGCTTTTCAGGCCTCTGCATCCAGCTCTAGATATTATATCTCTAAGAATATGACTCTTATTCTTGGCTCTCCAAATGTTCCTGAAACAAAACTGGAAGAAGTACTGATCACACTTTATAAATGAGCGAGCCATAATCGAGGAAAGACAGACTAATGCTTATCACATTTTTCCGTTGATATTTTCAAAATTTGGACCCAAATCCAGTTCCTGATTCTGTGTCTTTCCACTCGGCTTCAACCTTAAATTAAAAGAACACCTCAACTTTCGAAGCTTTTTCTGCTTAAAACATTCTAGCATGTAAACATATCAAAAGCGCATCCTTCTAAGTACCTTATAAGATGACTTTTGACGACATAAATGAAAACACTTAGAATCTGGAACATTTAAGACCTTCACATCACTTACTGTGTCACCATGGACATTTCATGCAGAGTTTCCCCTTTCTACCTTGAAAACTGACAGGGAATAAGAACACCTTGACTGTGAGGTTATGTGGTTTTATTTGACAGAGATTAAATGTGTACATATGATAAATATTATCATGTATTTTTATTATTATCATCTTCACTTGGGAAGACAAAATGATACATAGTTGTTCCCAGATGCCCACTCTATCTAAGTTTTAAATTTATCACTTAGACGGTTTTAATATTCACAGATAGTAGGTTTCTAGACATAAATTTACGATTAGGAAATATCTTGTCCATCTTAATGCCTGAAAAAGTTCACTCTCCATTCATTGCATAGAGTTTAATGTCACATTGATGTCAGGTGTCCTGCAGAGCTTCAAATTGTATGCACACTTTCCTGATGATTTGCCTCCTTTTTTATGGAAGTGTGTCATTTACTACCTGAGTACCAAATTTTGTTAGCACTATGATGTTGTGTTGGAAAAGAAAAATCTTTAAAATCAACTGTTTTCATTTCCCTGTGACCTCAATTAAAACTTTGAATAGAACTCACAAAAAGTAGTTTGATTTATAAAATATGGGAAACTATATGTTTTTCTTTCCAAGGAAAAAGAAAAATCTCATTGTTTTAAAATTGTATTTTCACAATGTGTGCCTAATGTAAGTTATTTTCACCCTGGACAGTGGTTAATTCGAGGATCTTCCAAGAAGTAGATTACAAAATGAACCAGCTGTGTCTCTATAATATGCCCACCAGAAGCTCACGAGAGGAAAGTAGTCGCTCTAGCATTCGAAACAAGATTAATCATTCCACTATAAACACAGAATTCTCTTCAAAGCTAATCTAATGCCACCATAACTTGAGTTTTATTTTACCAGACTGTCTTGATTTAAAAATGGTCCCTAAAATAAATTACAGTATCTATCAATGATGCACTTGGTAATAGAATAAAACATTTCCCTAAACGTGTAGTCGTTAACACTTGAAATATCTGTAATTTTCCTTTTGTTGTTTTATTCATCTGAATTGGATCCAACAAGGAGTGGCTGTGTGGGGGCTAATGATATAAAGGCCAGGTTTATACTAAGTGTCTGCCATGTTAAATGTTTTTGTTTATTATTTAAACTCCAACATTACACATAATTCAAGAGAAAAGGAAATAGGAAAAAGACAGGAGGGAACGAAAAAGGGAGGATATAAGGGGAAGGGAGAAGATGATAACCTGGAGATCTTAGCTCCTTCTGTCATGTCTTTCTGAAACCTGCAGTGCATATGCCTCCCTTAGGAGAAAAACACTACCCACACTGTAAGAGTCAAGTCCTTCAGTTCAGTTTGAAAACAGTATGAATAAAAAAAAAATCAAGGGGAATTTTATGTGAAGTTCAACTTATATTTGAATACTAGTATATTTTCAAAAATTTCACATCAAACTGTGACATAGAAAGCAGTACACTAGGTCAAGCAGAAGATTCTCATTTCCTTCCAATTACTTCAATACAGGTTCTACCTATAGTCCCAGAATTAGCTAATTATTCTGGTTCTCTGAAATGCCATAACCATGCAACTCTGTGTGCACTGACCTCACTGAAGTCCACATCGATTCGTAATGAGGCCACTATCCTAGAACAACTAGCTCATAAATGTGTTGATTTCTTCACCATGACACACTTTAAACATTCAAAATCCCTAATGACTATTTTTAATTAATGTATTGTTCTAAACTATACAACATTATATACATTAATTATTTCTATAAATCAAATACAAGTGTTTCAAATGAGGTGTCAACTATTAAGTACCGATGTCATGGAAATGTTTTTTTAATTTAATTTTTATAAACCAAATGCTAAAAGAATATAATAGCATCTGAAATGCAGTTCATTAAACAAAGAGATAGGCTGTGTGATCCTCTGTTATAAATATCGGCCATTGGCATTGTAAACAAGAAAATCATTAGAGTGTCCTTCCCTATTCTCTTTTATAAGTCTTCATTTAATGAGGAGGAAAAGAATATTTTATTAGTAAACATTAGATAGCCATTCGGTGGCACTCTCTTTGCTCAGGTAATAATAATTCCATTCATTCGTGTGTTAAAACATTAAAGACACTTCACTTTCAGGTTCTCTTCCTACTTATTTAGGTAAAAGGAACGTTTGCATTGATTGCATTACCTGCAAATCCATACTGGATCGTCCCAAAGACCAACTGAAGAACCACAGTAGACCGGCCTCAGGTAATCTCTGAGTGGTACATACTCCAGTACATAAATTTTGGATAATTACTTTCCATATGTGATATATTAATTCTTTTAAAAGAAGACAGCAAACAAAATATCACTTTATTTGTGGTACTAGAGACAGAACACCTAGGGAATTCTTTTTCCTTCATGTCTTTAGATTTTTACTCCACTCCAACCTCTCTGCATAGGCTACCTCTAAATTTTGACGGCTTGTGGTCTTGTTGAATGCATGTTATTCTTTAGGTATGTTTGCATTTTAGTTTTTTTTAGAGCTGGACCATTTATAACTGATACTCTCTTGAACTTTTCTATCAACTTAGGTTTAAGATGCAATGATGCCCCAAGAACTGTGAGATCTATTTAAGCTTCTCATGTCTTGACCACAAAGGTATTTCTCACTTATTTTGTCTTGTTAACTGTATTGCTCATATCACACAAGTGGGTTTTCAAAGTACCTCCCATCCTCATATGAGTGATTGTATCTATCAAAAATAATGCCTTCAGCTCTCTGAAAAGAACAGATAGGTGCAAACTGAGGGAAGATGGCATTAAGAAAGCTCAAGCGCAAGTTATAATAACTGAAAAAGAGAATTCATTAACGGTGGAAAAAAAGCGAATTGGTGACAATTATTTTTAACAATCATCTTCTAAAGTAAGTCTATTTTCATATTTTTGCCAATGTAGTCTCAAATAAACACAAAGGGAAAGACATTTTTAGTATATATATATATATATATATATATATATATATATATATGAGTTCCTACAGGTGTGAGCAAGTTCTGGGTAAGAATTTTCTTGAAAGTAGGTTCATTATTACAGCAGGTGTGCACCTTGGTATGAATACAGAATTAAGCTCTCTGGAATTCTCTGCACTAAGCTCCCATCACCATTTTTATTTGGAAAATGAATGTTGAGAAATGAATGACAATACAGACCTTTCCTGTGATAAAATTTTTAAAGTGTTTCTCCTAGTACTGAAAGAAGACAAATCCTAAAGAAATGCTATGTATCATGTCTGAGTAATTTACAGGATGAGAAATAAAGTGTAAATATAAGCTTACTTTTTAAAAGTAATGCAAGACATATTTTGTCTTATCAATTGTCAACAAGAATTTTTAATTGATAATGACAGTAAAAATAAAGAAATAAGAAAGCACTGGTTTGACTATATAGACTCAACCAAAGGAATGAAGTATGTATGCATGTATCATTCATTTATTTATTTTTAAGGATTCTGTTATTAAAAAAAACTGCCAAAATAACCTCAATGAAGAAGGTCTAGCATTGGCACCCGTACCAACTTAGGACTTGTAAGCAAGCTGAAAAGACACACAGCAATCAAACAAGACCAAAGGAACTAAAAGGCCATTTGCTTCGATTTCACACTACTATTTGAAAATACTATCAAAGGTAACTGAGCAACATAAATTCGTTGCAGTATTGCAGATCAGAAATTTAAGACAGAGCTCGTGACACTAAAACTAAGTCACCACTGTGGTGGTATCGAAACAGTGCACTCTTTCACACACTAGCTCAGAAAGCATTTTCAATATTTTCAAATCCCAGAGTCTACCTGCTTTCCTTGGATTGCTGTTTGTTTCCCTGTATCTTCAAAGCTAATAATGACAGTCCATTTATTCATATTCTGTATTACTAATATATTACATGTTGGATGTTAAAGTATAAATATGTGTGTGTCATCATTATATTTGGTATAAATATAGACTGATATTTAGAATATTTGTAGGTACATGCTACAAAAGAGTTGATCATATCAATGTTGTTGGGTTTTTTATTATTTAGTTCAGCAAATTTTATTGTGGAATGTAAAAAGAAGGGATAAATTTTAACAATACAAAGCAAAGTAAGTATTTTTTCTAATTCTCTTGAGTTTATTCGTTTATTTTTGGAGAACTTCAGGCATGATTACTGTGTTTACATCATTTCTCCCTATTACCTCCCCTTTCAAGTCCGCCAATGCTTTCTCACATTCATGAATTCTTTTTATTTTCATTATTACCTGCATGAGCCACTGAGTCCACTTGCTCGTATGTATATATGTTTAGGGGTGAACACTTGAATAAACCATTATGGAAAAACTGATTATCTTTTTTTTAGGAGACTATAACTCTTCATCTAGGGACAGGTCCTTGTGAAATTTTCCCCAAGCACTTTGACATGTCAGTTGCTATTGTCATTATGTATGTTTTTTATAGGTTGCCATAATGTTGGGATTTCAAGGCTACAACTTCCTCTCCATATATAGAAGTAATTAGCAATAGGAACTTGGTTCCCTGGTTTGTCCAGTTCTTCCAAATCTTCTGTGATGTCCCCTGAGATTTAGGTATTGGAGTTGCATCACAAATATGACAGTTACAGAGCGGCAGCCCACAGTTGTATTTTGTCCAGTTGTAGATCTCTGTTACAGCCTTAGTCTGCTGTAAAAATGAAGCTTCTTCGATAAGTGGTAAAAGCTACACTTATCTGTGGGCTTGAAGAATCTATTTGAAAGTTTTAAAAATAAAATATGCAGAATGCATTTTAAAATAGAATTGGTTTAGGAAACTGGACGAAGCAGGTTCTCTTTTTGGGTCTCTGACCTCGACATCTCCAGCTATAGGTAGCTGTCTATGGTTATAGTGCTAGACATGAATTCGCTCCTACTGTGGCTGCCTTACAAGTCTAGTTAGTTAGTATCCTTAAGTCTGTTGGTTATTCCCAAGATATAAGTGGCATTATTGTAGCATCAGGAATATCTTGCCATGTTGGTCATTGTGATTTGTAAGCTTCACAGCTAGGTAGGACTATTGATTTCTCTTCTCTCCTGCTGCTTTGATAGCACCTTCTGATTCTATGAAAGTTAGTCTTTACTACTCCAAGGCCAGTGGCAAAGTATGTGTTGTCTTCAGCAACAGGATATTTCTTTCAAGTTATCAGGAGCAACGGGAGGAGGGTGAACCTGTAAATAATGGGAATCAAGAGTGATAGGGGGCATTAATGATATTGCAAAATAATTAATAAAAATACTATATTAGGAAAAATATCAGTACTAATTGCCTATATTGTTTTGGGAATGTCTTTGGCTCCCTGATCAAAAACTCAAAAGTTGGCTTCCCATGACTGAAATGGAGGACTCCGTTAGAAAACCTAGGACTCTTGGAGGGAACCTTGCCAGTCTTATGAAATAATCCCATTATATAAATAAAAAAAGACTGTACAATAATGTGTTTATCCATGCCTTTTCAAACATCATTAACATCTATGGACATGCCACCCTGAACAAACCTGACCTCATCAATCATCCTTAGTGTTATTTACAATCGCTTCCTTCCTCTTTCTTGTTTTACTACTCTTCCCCAGCTAATCCCCTCCTCCATTGCCTCACAGTCCCTTAATAGCAAATGTGCTCTGTCATCATTCTCTCCAGTGCTTGTTCTCCCAATCCCCATGGTCCATTTCTAATCTCCTTACTCTTCTGGTTATTTCAGGCTATTTAATCTAATCTAAACATTTGGAACTAAGATCCACAAATGAAGGAGAACATGCAGTTTTGATTTTCAGGGCCTCGGTGACTTCAATTAGTATAATATTTTCCAGTTCTACCCATTAACCTGAAAATTTCATGGTTTCGTTTTTTTCCTTAATAGCTGAATAGAACTACAGTGTGCATATTACCTCATTCTCATTATCCAGTCATTTTCTGAAAGACTTCTTGCTTGTTTCAGTTTTCTAGCTATTGTAAATAGAGCAACAAATCAAAACCCATTGCTGAACAACCATCTCTGTAGTAGGATATGGAGTCCTTTGTGTACACTCCAAGTAGTAGTATAACCAGGCTGACAACCTGAATTCAATCTCCTGAACTCACATAAAGAAGTGAGGGTTGTGGTAAGCATCTGTAATCACAACAGTTTTATGGAAAGATAGGAGGCAGAGACAGAAGAACTACATGAAGCCTAAAAGAACATGCCACAAAAAAAGGTGAAAGATGAGAAGCAACTTCTTAAATGTTCTCCTCTGACCTCCACATGCCTTTTGTGGCATATGTGTACACATATTTATCCACACTCAATCAATTGAATCAGTTTATCAATTTCATTTTTTGTAGAATATTTTGCCAAATTATTTTGCTTCATCAAAAATCTCTTTGAATATTGTCTCTGTATTCAAAGAAACAGCAAGTTAATTATAGAAACTATCTGATTCAGGTGTAGATTTCTGTACCTACCATAGCATAAGAAATGTAACAAATGGCTTCACCTCCAAAATAATGCCCAAATTTTGATAACGGTTTTGTCACTAGTCATTTCTGTTATCTTGTCCAAATTATTTTAATATTTAATTTATCTATCTAGTGAGATTCATAGTATTTTTGTGTTATCTAGGTCTTTGATGCTTAAGAACTTCATGATTTGTAAAGTATCTAATGCCTTAAATGAGAGTTTATTTTGTGTTTCCTAAATGAATCAACAAATGGTACATGACAGAGCAAACACAATTAACAAACATAATTAGACAACCTAATGAAATTATACTTAAAATCAGATGTGAAATGGAAATATGATGAGTCAGAAGTGCAAAGGTTTTCTTTTTAAAAAACTAAAAAAGTAAAAATAAAAAGATACAAAAGAATCAAATTTTCCAGGCAGTGGCGGTGCATGCTTTTAATCCCAGCACTTGGAGGAAGAAGCAGGCAGATCTCTGTGAGTTCAAGGCCATCCTGGTCTACAGGAGCTAGTTCCAGTACAGGCTCAATGGCCGCAGAGAAACCTTGTCTTGAAAACCAAAACCAAAAAAGCAAACAAAAATAAAGAAAAAAAAAGAGTTAAAGAATTTACTCTGAGCAATCCCATGCCTACAAACTGAATAAGATAGGACTAACTGAAAATTTCTAAACCTAAAATGCAATCTAAAAAAGCATAAGAAAACATAAAATCTTCACAAGCATATAATGAATAAATAGATTAGATTTAACCAGTTATTCAAAAGAAACAAAATCAGTAAAAGCCTGGAGAATCTGATGGCTTCATTGCTGAGTTCTACCTAGCATTCCACGCACTATTCAAAACACTTACCTTCTAAAATTTTGTTTAAACTGAAGAATAAAGTGTGAAACTGACATTGACCTTATATTAAACCAAGAAAGATACCATAAGAGAAAATATTACAGGTCCTGATGACTATAAATAAAAAGTACTCAAAATGCATATTAGTAAATCACATTACAAGATAGCATTCAACAGGACCAAGGGGAATTTTGGGGGCAATTATTTTATTTCTTATTTTTAATTTTGTAAAGATTTAGAAAGTAAATACCATGAATAGCTTTTGAATGATCTGTAGAACTCAATGGGTGGTGGAGGGACTGTATCATTGACTCAGCAGTTAAGAGCATTGGCTGCTCTTCCATAGAACCTGGGTTCCATTCCCAGTACGCACGTAGTGATGGTATACAACCATCTCTACTCCAGTTCCAGGGGATCCAACACCCTTTTCTGACCTCTGTGGGCACCAGGAATGCACACATAGTGCATAAAATCATTCAGACACATACACTTAAAAATAAAACATAGAAGAAAATAATTTTTAAAAACTGAGCAGGAAAGTCATTGGGTCCGTGGACTTTTCATTTCTAGATTTTCTTCTTTTTCAATCTCCTTATTTATTATGGGCCAGCGAAAATGTACTCTTTGCAGTCCCATCCTTTTACTGTAAAACCTCTCAACAAATCAGGTGTAGAAGAAATGAACGTAACAAAGACCATCAGTAAAGACTCACAGTTAGCATCATAACTGATGTTGACAACAATGCATACTGTCACTTTCATTCAACATAATACCAGAAGTTTTAATAATTGCAAATAGACAAAAGACAGAGGTCAACCATGGTGTAAATTCTTATTGTTCGAGGATGATCTTATATTGCACAGAGAGAGAAAGAGAGAGAGAGAGGCAGACAGACACACACACACAAATATAAATACACATACACCAACACATACACAATAATCTTATGTAATGAAGAGTTTTCAAGAATCCATGCAAGCAAAATAAGCATTAAAATGGGTTCATTTCATAAAGTAATTGTGGATGAAATCAGCATAAAATATCAAAAGTGTTTTTATACATTAAAATGAACTATATGAAAAAATAGTATTATTTGTCATAGGTATAAAAAGAAATTTAAAATAATTGGAAGGAAATTTAATCTTGAGAAAAGTTAACAGAAAACAATATTTAAAAAGAAAAAAATTGTAAAAAAAAACTTAATAAATGGACAGACACTCCATGTTCACAGTTTAGAATAGTCATTACTGGCCAGGCGGCAGTGGTGCCTGCCTTTAATCCCAGCACTTGAAAGGCAGAGGCAAGCAGATCTCTGTGAGTTTGAGACCAGCCTGGTCTACAAGAGCTAGTTCTTGGACAGGCTCCAAAACTACAGCAAAACCCTATCTCGAAAAAAAAAATAATCATTACTGTTTAAAAGTTAATATTATTTAAGTTGAAATATAGAAATAATGTATTCTTCATCAAAATATCATCATTCACTTGAAGAATAAATATACCTCTAAAATGCATTAGGATGTAAAGATGCTAATTCCCAGAGAAATATTAAGAAAAATTAGTAAGCTCAGAGGAACAAATCCTACTTGATATAATAGGTACTACAATGCTATAGTATTGAAAACACATACAAGTTAACACATAGATCAGTATAGCAGACTAGAAAGCCCAGAAATAAATCTACATTTTTATAAACAGCCAACTATTGATAATGTGTTCTTAAACATACATTAAAGAAAAGCAAAGTATCTTTTAAAAATGGTGCAAGTCAAATTGAATGTATTCATGAAGAAGAGCAAAATTCTAATTATCTCATGCTTTATAGGAAGCAAAGATAAATTTGATTAAAATAGTATATGCAAGACCTGAGAGTATGGAACTACTAGAAGAAAATTTAGGGTACAAACCCTAAAGTCTATGAATATTAAAATGTATAAATAAAATCTATTAACTCGAAATGCTTTTTGATATGTCAAGAATTAAAAAGCTAAAACAACAAAAAGCAATAATAAAAATGCCTATATAATAAAACTCTACCATATAAAATAAGAGATTAGCAGAATAAAGAAATCATCTTCAGAATGGTAGAAAAGTTGTGTAAGTCAAATGTAGTGGCTCAGGCTTGTAACCATTTTATCAGGAGACTCGTCAAGAGGATTCCTACAAATGCAAACCTATTTGGATCACAGATTGAGGTTGCATCTCAAAACAAAAATTGAAAACAAAAAGAAAAATACTTTAAACAGTACATCTAATAATGAGTTGATATTTAAGAAATGTAACAGGACAAAACTATTCAGTTACAAGAAAACAATCAGATTGAAAATTAACACAAGGACTGCATAGACAAGTCTCAAAGAAGACATATATATGATCAGTAAGCATAATAAAAAATTAACAATGTCTCAAATCACCAAAGAAATGCAAATTAGGTCACAGCAGGGTGTGAACTCAGAGTTATCAAATAGTTACTACAAAAATGTAAAAGGTATTTTGTTGACAGAGGTTTCTGTTCCACCTGGATCCTTTTTCAGCAAGGAAGTCACATCTTGCTTGCTCTGTGTCTGGCTTTCTTAGCATCTGAGTGACAACTACCAACTAAAACATTCCTCTTCCCATCATTCTCATCACCACACCTCTACTTCCTGCTTGGTTTCTGTTTTCCCCTCCTAAACTTCCTGCCTGGCTACTGGCCAATCATCATTTTGTTAAAAATAATACAAATGACAGGATAAAAGACCATTGCCCCACAGCACTCCCCCCTTTTTCTTCAAACAGGAACTCTGAATCTAATATTTTTTATTTAGCTGTTCTCCTGACCATTATCTATAACAACTTATAACCAACATTCTAAACAAAGGAAGATATCCATAGTCCAGTTTTTGAGGAATGTGGGTGGGGTTTTCGAGGCAACTTCCTGCTGACCGGGGACACTGATAATCTTATAGGGACCTAAAGAAAATTTAGAATTATGATCAAGTCATGACTGGAGTATCCTGTGAGGCTTGATCATCTCAGGCAGCAATCTTGAATCTGTTCTAGATGTAGAATTCAGACATCTGGGCCATCTGCTCCTATCGGAGATTTCTCAGGGGGGTGTTCCTTGATGAAATCTGATATTTTCTTAAAGCGAAAAGAATTCACAGACTCTCATTTCCTGTAAAAAGAAAGGCAAATCCTCTTCACCAAAGTAATATACCTTTTGACTTCAATTTTTAAGTAATGGTATTTTCAAAATACCCATCTTGGATTTATTTAGCAGCATTTGTAAACAAATATCTGTTGCTCCTTCTTCAATACAAACAATTCAAAGAGAACATAATAACATACAGTATCCATATTCTCTGTGTGTTTTCCAAATCTGCATGGTTTTATTTTAAACTCTATTTCTTTTACTTTTATTTTTAATTTTTGGTTTTTTGAGACATGGTTTCTCTGTGTGTCTTTGTCCTGGAACTTACTCTATAGCCAGCCTGTCCTTGAACTCACAAAGATCTGCTTGCCTTTGCCTCCCAAGTGCTTGGATTAAAAATGTGTGCCACCACACCTTGAACTCACGGAGATATGCTGGCCTCTGCCAACCAAGTGTTGAGATTAAAGGTGTGTGCCACCACACCCAACTACTCTCTTTTTTTCTTTTTTCTTTTAAGGATGTTATCCATTTCCCCCCAAGCCTACATATATTTTAAGCACACAGTAAACCATTTAGAGGTTTTCTTCGTCTTTGAATTTATCTTTACTGTATATCTCCTTTTCTGACCATATGAGTCTTTAATTTGCTAAGCAATATGGCTAAGATTAAAGCCATGGCTTTGGCTGCTGGATCCAGCCCATTCCTTAGCTTTTTGAGATTCTAGCCTCATGGCAGAGGTACTGGCTAGAGCCCTGTTTATTGCCACAACTCTGTCATCACCAAAAAGTATGTGGTCAGCTTTTCATCGACACCATTTAAATATTAGGACCTCTTAAAAGAGCTGCAAGGTTTTACAGCTAAAGCTGAGTCAGTAAGCCTCTATTACAGGAAAGCTCTTGCCTCTAGCAAGCAGAACAAACCCAAGAAATTGCTGCTACCAAGAAGCAATGATTAACACTGTTATTTTGTGTCTAGAATTACTTCCCAAGCTCTCTCAGGTTTTCTGTGGATGCAGTGGCCCACACATTGGGCACTGTTCTGTTGAGAGTGGTTTCTGTCCCACCTGGATCCTTTTTCAGCAAGGCAGTCACATCTTGTTTGCTCTGTGTCTGACTTCCTTTGCATCTGGGTGACAATTGTGGACTGAAGCTTTCCTCTTCCCATCATTCTTGTTGTCACACCTCTACTTCCTGCCTGATAGTGATTGCCCCACCTATCCTTTCTGCCTGGCTACTGGCCAGTCAGCATTTTGTTAAAAATAATACAGGTGACTGGATAAAAGACCATTGTCCCACAGCAGTATTCACAGTTGTTGAAGAAACAATAAGAAGGGAACTTGTAAGGACTATTTGTAAGACTGTAAGTTATTAAATTCCTCATGAAAAGCAGTGTAAAAGAATCCTCAAAACTAAAATAAACAAACAAAAATTAAGAGAAGTAAAAAAAATACAGGATGATCTATTAGGTCCACTCACACACATGTACACTTATACAAATGAATTGAAATTAGGCTTTTATACACATACAAATGAGTTGAAATTAGTCTTTTAAAATTAAATCTATTTTTTCATGTTCTTTACAGCATTATTAACAATAGACAAAATATGAAGCAATCAAAGTATTCCTCTATGGGTAAATCAATAAAATATGTTGGATATAAACATAAATATTATTTGACCATAAAATAAGAAAATTTTGTAATTTGCAACAACATAAAAAAATCTGGAGGGCATTGTGTTATGTGTAATAGGTCAGGCCTAGAAAGATCAATGCTGCAGTAAATTATTTGTATGTGGAATCTCGGCAGTGCTGAATTCATCTAGACAAATAGTTCAATGGTGGTAAACAGAGGGTGAAACTGGAATGGGAAGATGGAGAAATTCGAAATAGTAGATAAAGTACACATAGCTTCAATTAGCCATGAGATATAATTGAGGACCTCTTATTCACCACGATGATTATAATTAATTCTACTGTACTATATATTTCAAACTCGCTTTAAAAATGCAAGTAGTAAGGGCAGGACTTGAACATACTGCTATGAACACATACTATCTCTACCTTAGAACCTCACAAAAAAAATTATATATATATATACATTATATATATATATATATATATATATATATATATATATATATATATATATATATAATGTCCTGTGCCAGATTTTAAATGCTAAGTACCCATTGTCTAAAAGGGGAATGAGAATAAGAAATAGATTACTGGAGAACTAAGGAAATCCAGAACTATACTCTTCAAAGCCAAAGTTAATGGCTGAAAGATGGCTCAATAATTCTAGTAGAAGGGCATCATACAACCACCTGTAAATACAGTTTTGAGAAATCTGACACCTACTTCTGCCTCCAAGGGCATTATACTCACATGAACAAACCCACACTCAGACACAAACATATGCACATAATTTAAAATAATTTTTTTCAGCACAACTTTTTTAGCCTAGAATATACAGTTGCTATGCAACAAGTTCTTAATGCAAGAAGACAAAAGACAGCTTGAAGGAATTCCTCCTGATGGTCTGGTTTTTGAACACATTGAGCACCAAAAATAATGAGTGTAATGGATCATTATACATTTAGTGTATGACACAAAGCATGCATGGTTATCAAATATGTGTGTATGTGTAACTAAGTTATTAAAGATAACAAAACACAATGGAATCTGCAAGGAAATTTGTTAAATGTAGAGTATAGAGTGAGTACAGATATTTTATTTATTTATTTGTCATACAAGGTATTTTAATGATGCTTTCCCCTCCTCCAACTTCTTCAAGGTCATCTTCACCTCCACAGCCACCTAACTAAAAGAACAAATAAACAAAGCACAGCAAAAGAATGAAAATCAAAATAGACAAACTGCCTGAGCATTTGGGACTGGACAACTGATTGGGATGCTCTTCCCTGAGGAGAGTCCTCTCTCCCACTTCCAGTTCTCTTCTTTATCTGTTGTTCTTTGTGTAGAGTGTAGTTGAGGCTCTGTGTTTTTTTCCCATGTAGTTTGGCATGTTCATTTGTGTTTTTCTTGTTTAGCTCATGTTTAGGTGATCATGTTGGTAAAAAATCGTGAGTATAGCTTCTCATGTTACTAGAAGACACAGTCTCACAATAAAATCCTTGATCCTTGGGTGCAGGAATGTGTTGTGGGTGTGTCACTGTGACTAGGCTCCTCAACTCCACCTACTGATAGGTTGAGGTTTTTCTATAGTGCTTTTCTGTGTATTGCAAAGCAAAGTTTCTTTGATGAGTGATTAAAAACTACACTTATCTATATGTATAAAGACACATGTTTTTAGATTTTTATTAGGAATTATGTTTTTTTAGTAAATTAATGACTGTAGATTGTCTTCCATTAACCATGATTTCCTTAGCAATGATTAGTATCTACATTTCTAGTACCAGGTGTGGTATCCCTTTTGTTGATAACCATTGGCTACTACGAAGATATATGTGTAATTACTACACCCTAAAGGTTATCATGCCTTACTAGTTGTTGATGTGGTGGTTCTTAGGCATCATGCCAGAGTAGAACTGTTGGTTGAATTTCTTCTTTGTAAATTTTCTGGTGCCCTTTGGTACCATGAAAGAAAGCCCTTGAGAAGGAGACATTCAGGTCAGTTTAAGCTCAGGGACCTCTGGCCTTTTGTCTGAAGTTTATGGTGTCTTCAGCAACAGAGACTTACCTTTCACCTCTGGAAGGCAATGGTGAACAATAGCAATTGACTGTTTGGGGGAATCTCTCTAACAACTTAAAAGAGGTCTTCTCATGTCTGGTTTGGGGGGAGGTGTTGTTAGGTGGTCGTTGGTTCTTGCAGAGAGACCCATTGGCTGTGAGGAGAAAAGTTCACTGAATTTTAATATATATATATATATATATATATATATATATATATATATATATAGTTTTAGTAACTTTCCCTATCCTTTTTCAAGCTTACCTGTTATAGGTAGAATTCTGTGTTTGGAAATTGTACCAGTGGGACCCTCTTCTTCTAGATGCAGCCTACTATTCCTTGTACAAATTGTTTCTTACTAAAAACATTTCTGTTTCTTTGGACCTTCCTGTGTTCTTGCATCTTTGTCTTCTAAACTTTTTATCAAAGTACTTTTTTGATTGGGTTAGTCCTTAAATATAGATGATTGTACATAAAATTATGTCTGTTTCTTGCTTTATTACCAAGTCTAATGTATGAAGTGATATCATAATATCTGTAGGTAGTACAACATAGGCTATGGCAATATAAGATATACACAACAGTGAATAAAAATTAAAGTTTGAAAATATCAGACGAACATAATGACAAACATTTCCTTTGTCCCTGGGTGAGGATGAAAATCAAAGAGGAGGAGATAGTTTTGCTGTGGGAGTACATTCTGCTCCTTCAGCCAATAGCCTTTAAGATACCAGCCCACTAGGGCGTGGTCTCTTTTGCTTTAAAAAGCAGTGGTAGTCCTGTGCTCTCTCTCTTGCTTCCCGTTCTCGCTTCTGGCTGCTAAACTTTGTTCCTGGTCCCACTGAGGGCTGTTGTCTAGGACAGTGATCTGTAAGATTTTCCCCTTAAATAAATAACCCTTTTATTAATCATAATTCCAAACTGGTGTGGGATTGTTTTGTGACTTATGCCTTCAAAGTTTGAATACAAATATGTAAATCTAGTTCTTACATTCAAAGGCAATCACTTTATTCATTGACCCATCTCCACAACTCCAAGTACTATTTTTAACAGCTCTCAGAAAGAGAAAATAGCATTAATACATTGATTTTTAATTTCTACCCTTTTCAACTGTACTACAATAAATTTATATTTATAATTACCCAGTACTTTTGTTACTGCAGCCTTCTACTTTATTAATTTACCTATGTTCATAAAAGAAAACATGGTTTATATAGTTCTCAGATTGCATCTTCCATCAACTCTTCCTTTCCCTAAAGCTTGTTTGTTTTTCCAAAAACACAGTAAGAATATTTTATTCCAGGCTTTGATAATAAGTGGCCATATATAATGGAATAAAATTGGTTTCAGATGTACAGCTGACTCTGGTTCTTGATACGTAGCAGCAGGTTTACTGTGCATGACCACACTGGTGTCTATCTACTGGATTTAATGCTGCAAGACAGGGCATTTATGTGAGTCAAACGGTGTTCAACTCACAAATGTGCAGTAATGAACAATAGAAGCCAAGGAGTCATGGAAAGCTGGTTCTTTAATTCCTGGAAAGCTGTCCAGGGGATATTTGATTGCTTTGTGTACAGTTTACACTGCAGCACAGATTTCAGACCCCAAACCACTAGACGTTGGAATTTACACCATAGGAAAACTTAATATGTAGGCATGGATATTTTGTTCTTAGAGCAACAGAAATTGACTAGATTTTACTTTTTCAATCAGTTTTACCTCATCTATGGGTGCTGTTTTTATTGTACAGTTACTCTGAAAAGTACAAGCAATAAGGTAGGGAAGGAATATTGGGTTATTCAAAACTGCTTAGAAGCAATCCCTTACTCAGTAAAGATTTTTTCTTTCATCTTTTCCTTTTTGCCATCTCTCTTTGTAGTCAACTTTCTGCCTCTCCCCGCCCATCTCTCTCTTCCCTTCACATCTCTTCTCTTCCCGTTCCCTTTATTTCAATAAACTCCACACTCAAATAATTGTTTTTGTTTTGTTTTCAAAAAATAGAAACTCTTCTTGATCATCTGTCTCACTCTCTTGCTCCATCTATTCCATCCATCCTTATTCATGTAGCTAGGTGCATTTTAAGTCATGAGATCCATCATTACATCATATAAACACTTGCAGAGAAAGAAATTTTTCTACAGTGCTCAATGTGGTAACTTCAGGTCTGTGAATAATTCTTAGAGTATAGTGGGTGTTCAAATGGTGGCACCAACTGAGAGAATATAAACAACAATAAAGAGCATTAGATTCTAATTTAAATTTTAGGCTATTTTAATTCTATCCTGCACTCCCAAGCTGTAATAGCTGATTTCAAAAAATAATTGCATTTCATTCTACTAATGTATCTTTTTATAATATATTGTAAATGTATAGTATAAAACAACATGAAACATTCCTTTACTTTTCATCAGTATGACAACTATGCCAAAACAATAAATGTACCATTTTTTTACTTTATGTTTTCAAGTGTATTTGTGAGGTGAAGTCTTTTTATTGCTAAATCACAATTTCATGACAAATTAAGAGTCATATCAATGCTTGCAGGAATTAGAGTGTGACAAATGCAAGAGGGTGACTGTAGCAACAATATAGTGTTAACAACGTATTTACTCACCAAATATAAGTGCTACTTCAATTATCTTATAAAGGACATTATTATCATTTGCATTTTTCAAAACAGAGAAAAACAGTTCTTTGGCAGATACAACAATGATGGGTTTTGTTCACAGCATAATGAAAATATCTCTAATGGCACTTATAATCTGAGCAGTCAAATAAATAGAAAAGAATTGTCAGAAGAGAAAGAATACAAAGTAAATCTTTGTTTTGGAGCTGTGACACTGCCCATGTCAGGTGTTTAGAAGCTGAGTGATGCAGACATACTTGGATCTCTTGCTGCATGATGAAGCAGAGACCCAGCATTCTTTCTTTCTTTCTTTTTTTTTTTGAGAGTAAATTTTATTAAATTATAAAAGTTTCCATTTACGCCCCTCTTCCCAACACCCTCCCACTCCCCCCACTCCCTCTTCGTCCCTTAGGGCAGTCAGGGTTTCCTGCCCTGTGGGAAGTTCAAGTTCCTCCCCCCTCCCTCCAGGTCCAGGCAGGTGAGTATCCAAACAGACTGGATCCCAAAAATCCAGTATATGCAGAGGAAACAAGTCCCAGTATCATAGTCAATGGCTTTTCAGAAAGACTTCGGGCCAGCCACATTCAGAGAATCCGGCCAAATTCCGAGAATCTGGTTAGATCACGTCCTCGTTCAGTCCCAGTCCAACTGGCCTTGGTAAACTCTCATTGGATCCGTTCCCTTGTATCAGTGGGTGATAGTATCCCTCGCAGTCCTGATTTCCTTTTTCATGTTCTTCCTCCTTCTGCTCCTCATTTGGACCTTGGGGGGCTCAGTCCGGTGCTCCAATGTGGGTCTCCATCTGTATCGCCGTCCTTCGCCAGATGAAGGATCTGTGGTGATAAGCAAAATATTCATCAGTATGGTTATGGGCCACGGCCGGTTCAGGCACCCTCTCCTCTGTCCAGAGAACAATCTGGGGATCTCTCCTTGGACCTGGGACCCAGCATTCTTTCCCACCCTTCCCTCCAGCCACTTAGTTCTCAAGTCTGGGGTTTGACAAAGCTGCATGTTTCAATAGCGCAAACAGCACAGATTGACATGGGATATCCTTAGCCTGCTGTCTATTCCTCAAAGATTTTAAGTAGTAAAGTAGATGGACATTTAAATGGACTCTGTAAAGTAATGTCAAATAAAAATATGTATCATGAGGTTTTCTATCATTGATAGATTTGTTTCCTGATAACAACTTATAACACTAAGAAGGAGACAACTTAAATTTAAGTTCTGAATGCTTAGATTTCCGTTTGAGTGATCTCGTGTATACAATAGCTCACATGTATAAATTGGAATATTAACCACACATAGACTGCATTTTACATTGCACATCTTTAAAAGATCTATCTTTTTAATTTTGTGGGCTTGAGTGTTTGTCTGCATGCATGGAGGCTAACAATGTGTGTACACTGTCTGTAGATGCCAAAAATGAAAGTCCCCTGGACTGGAGTTACAGGTGATTGTGAACTTCTGTGAGGGCCCTGAGAACTGAACCCAGGTCTTCTGAAAGAGCACCAGCCCCATCCTACAGGCATTTCTAATGAGAGTTGGCAAGGTTTCTGTGACGGGTCCTATAGTAAATGTCTAGGACTCTGTGTGTTGTAGGTCTCTGCCATAGACACAACTATGCCCTCATAGCTCTTTCACAACTATAAAACATACGTAAATGGTTGCAGCTGCCATCCAATAAAGTTTTATTTATACAAACAGATCACTGGTTAGAGTTTTACCACAGAATCTAGTTTCCAATTCCTGACCTTAAAAAGGAAGACAGTAATGTCGCTGCTGGCATTTTTATAGAACTGATATAACTGGTCACATACTTAGAAAGGAACACTCACACTATAAACTGCAACACTTTTACATGTTATTGATATTTTTAGAATTTTAGTTCTCACTCAATGAGATCCCGTTATCTAAAAACATCATGCGATGATCCTTTACTACTACAGAAAATAATGTTACTTGTGCCCATGGGTAATGTGTTTCTAAAGCTATCCATAATACTGAAATGCAGAACCTCAGACAATAAAAGCTGTCTTTAAGTGTCAAACATTAACGGCTGATCTATGAAGAGTATGTGACATAAATGCATCACCGTATCTGATTTGGTTAATGAAAACTAATGAAAATGCAGGATTAAATCATAAAAAGAAATAAGATTGATGATACAAAATTAAGAATGTGAAATATGACACCCTTTTTCAGTGTGTTACCTTAAGGACATAGAATGCCCTGAAATGGATTTACATTGAGAGTAGTAAGAGATGATGCTATCCATTTAAATAGATTTTAATTCATTTTAAATTATACTTGAAACACAAAGCACATAAGAAGACCACATTAAAGAGTCATTGCTGAGCAAGATGGAGGTAGGAAGCAGTTTCCCTGTCTGCCTGGAAATGCTGAGCAGAACAATGGCACTTCAGCTAGGAAGATTGGGAGAGAGCACGTTTTATGGACATCTCTGAGGAGCAATTAAACTAACTGAATTCAATTAAAAACTGGCCTTCAACAAAGAGGATATGAACTTAGTCAGGAGAATATAGCCAGGTATTTTTTTTTTAAAAAAAAAAAAACTATACTTGAAAGCAAGACACGGAGATCTCTCTATGATTCTTACAGATGCCTTTGTGAGTGAGATCGTGTTATTGCCATAATAGCAAATCATTTTAATAAGCAAGGACCTTCAGAAGTTAACTTCAGGTCACTGCTTCAGCAGCTGAACTACAGAACTGAGTAAAGCTCTAGCCACATTATTTAGCTAGAAATTGCTTTTACACCTGTCTTAGTTGGGATTTCTTTTGCCTTGAAGAGATACTTTGACCATGGCAACTCTTTTTTGAATTTTTTGAATTTTTTTATTTATTTTACATCCCAGTGGCGGTTCCCCCCCCCCCCCACTCTCCTTCCAGCCCATCCCCTCATGCCCCTTTGTTTCCACCCCCTAATACATTCCTCCTCCATTTCCGCTTAGGAAAGGGCAGGTCTCCCATACGTATCAACAAAATATGGCATATCAAGTTGTAGTAAGACTAAGTACCTCCACCTGTGTTATTTATGGCTGAGCAAGGCAACCTGGTATGGGAAGTAGGGTTCCAAAAGAATTGGAGACAGTCCCTGTTCCCACTTGTTATGGGTCCCAAAAGAGGACCAAGTTACACAATTGTACATATATGCAGAGGGTCGAGGTCAGTTCCATGCAGTCTCCCTGGTTATCAGCTCAGGTTCTGTGAGCCCCTATGAGCCCAGGTGAGTTGATTCTTTGAGTTTTCCTACGGTGTTCTTGATCCTGTGGCTTCCCCAATCCTTTCTCTCCCTCTTCTGCAGGATTCCCCTTGCTCTACCTAATGTTTCACTGTAGGTCTGCATCTGTTTCCATCAGATGCTGGATGAAGTCTCTCTGATGACAATTAGGCAAGGCACCAATCTATGAGTATTGGACAATATTGTTACACTTCATTACATTGACAATTTTATTTCTTCTAATCATGTTTGGTTCTATTCTAGGTCTCTAGGTCATCTAGCTCATTGGTCATGGTGTTCCAGGCAGTGTGTTTACTCTCCTGGGATAGGTTTTAGGCTAGCTGGGTCTTTGCTTGGCCACTGCCTTAATCTCTAGAACATCCTTGCCCCAGCATATACAATTTTAAGGACAGAATGTAGGTCGAAGCTTATGTGGCTTATTTGGCTTCCCACTCCCTCTACTTGAAGTCTTGCCTGGTTAAAGGAAATAACCAGTTTATGCTATACAGGCTATATGTCTGCTTTTGCTAAAAGTCTTTGCTGAGGTCATCCTTGTAGATTCCTGGGAGATTACCTTTCACCAGAATTTTAGCTAACCACCACAGCAACTCTTATAAAGTAACACATTTAATTGTGATCATTCATTTATAGTTCAGAGGTTCAGTCCATTATCATCATAGTGGGACTTGATGATATGCAGGCAGGTGATACTGACTACATATGATATGATATACAGGAAACAGGAAGTGAACTGATTGTCACACTGAGGGAAGCTTGAACAAAAGAGACCTCAAAGCCTATTACAACTCCTAATAGTGCCACTCCCTATGAGATTATGGAGTACAATTATATTCAAACTACCATAACACCACTCAAGTTACTCTTCTTTCTGAATGTCATTTAAGAGATGCTACATATATCTTAATCTTCTTACATGATACATACAAGATTATGTATACTTATTTAAGATAAATATTTGAGAGAGAGTGTGTGTGTGTGTATGTCTTTCTAGCATTAGAAATTGAACCCCAGACTTTAATGGTAGACAAAACCTCTACTATTTAGTGACATGCTTGACCCATGACTGCTATTTTTATCTTATTGATCTCTATATTAGCTTTGTCAGATATATTTGTAACATATACTTAATATATGTGTGCTATATAATATACAACAGGAAGCTATGAAAATCATCCCCAAAGGACTAGTATTCTGTAATACACACTTTGATAAGTAAAGAACATGTATCATAAATTATCTGATTTGCTCATGAACATTTCATTATTAAACTATAGTTTGAGAATCCAAAATCATGAAACAGAAGATATGTTTTCCTTCAACAATTTTTTTGTCTATTTGTCTATTAAAGGACATTAATGTTTTGGTTTTAACATGATGATACAATGCAAAGAAGATCTCACTTTTAGGGTGGTTAATTATAAACTGCCCTTTATTTGTTTACAAAATAAGGTTTGAAACTATCTTAAATAAAGATCATTTATTATAACTAATTCATACATTTATTAAATAAACATTGCATATAGACAACTTGTGTTGGATTATTGTTAATTGCAACAGAAATGAGAGATGTTGTTTATTGGCATGTCACATGAAATTTGCTAAACATTTAGAGGTTCCTTTCTTTTTTGTTTTGTTTTTTGAGACAGGGTTTCTCTGCATAGCTTTGAAGCCTCTCCTGGAACTCACTCTATAGACCAGGCTGACCTCAAATTCACAGAGATCTGCCTGCCTCTGCCTCCTGAGTGCTGAGATTAAAGACATACACCACCACTGCTTGACCATGTGGAGCTTCATTTTTTAAATTTATCATCACAATAACTTCATGGAGCAAATACAATAATTTTGCTATTTTATATTTACAGTATCTAGTTGCCTTTGCTAAAATATGGGCAGCCAGAAAGATCAATACTTTTTACAGCTAATGTCATAGCAAATATACAAGGACTGAATTATTTTTCTAATTTTATTGATGAAGAGACTGAGGCTCAAGAAAGGTAAGAAATAAGTGAAAATACTGTCAATTCAAATTAAGCCCAGTATTCTGATCACAAAATTTACTCTATTTGCCAATTCAATAGGCAAAATATAATTACCAAAATTATCAAAATCAATGTTAATGTTCATTGAATCTTGTCATTGAATACTTAAGTAATAATTCAACATAGAAAATGTACTTATATTAACTATACCAGGCACCAAAACATTTCTCAGTGAGGACTTACACTTAGAAACATACATTAAAACGATTTTGAGATGAGTAGGGTACAAAGAATCTCCAGAATGCACTGTTGTGTTCTATGTTTGTGAAGAGGAAAATAAACTCAGAGGAGAACATGGAAAATGGAGCTAGCTTTTCAACAGAGGAATGTGAAATAGCTTGTTTGTGAAATAACCACTCTTGGGTTGACATCCTAAAACATTCTTACTAAAGTTTTAGGAGGCAGAAGAGTCCTAGTGTCATTATATCTACTTATCTCCAATCTATTTACACAAAGGTTTGGAATCAAACCTCCAACTAGCTTAATGAATTTCTTTAACATTGTGTGAGGGCCCACAGATGTGAACCTGTTTCAGCTTGATTAGAGGTTAGAGAGTTTGAGTTTATTTTTGCTCTTTCAAAGTTGTTGAGAACAGGTTTGGCTACAAACTAGAGATCCTGACCTAGGATGTAGTTAATTAGTATTTTGGGTGGATCTGTTCCACCTAGACTAAAGGTCCATGCATTCAAATCTATTCCTTATATCAGGTTTATGAAGTCTGTAGTACCCTCCTCCCCTTTAGGAGTGAAGTATATAAACATATGGAAAACAAATATGGACGAATGGAGGATTCAGTATTCACTGAATTTCCCTCTCAATGCTGTTCAGTGTTTCTGACTCTTTTTTTCTCTCATATCTCTGTTCCTTTTGCTTAATAATTCCAGTGCTCATGCTCCTACCCTGGAATGTACATTTCATCGAGGCTGTTCTTTGACAACATTGTAAAGCATTCTCATTACTAAAGGTTTCATGCATATAGGTTAAGTTTCACACACATAGGTTAAGTTTGAAGGATCTTTTAATCTTACCCAACAAATTCATATCTGATAAAAGTTCATAACTGAGCAAATTAAGGAAAAGATCAATGCCTCAGTCTTACAAATTGCCAGCATAAAAACATGAATTTGCTAATCAGAACCCATGTTAAAATAAAGGCAGACGCATCAAGATGTTATGTACTTATATCCCCATTACCGTGGAGGCAAAACCAGGCAGATAACAGGAGATCACTGGCAAGCCATCCTTACCTCCTTGATAAACTACAGGCCAATGAGAGAATCTGAGTCAAAAACCAAAGTAGGAATAGATATGAGGTAATCCTTTCACTTTTACATATATGTGCACATATGTGCATGTGAACGTTCACACAGAAGCAAGCACACTCAAAAGATCAAATTAAAATATTTCTATACAAATAAATATCACATGTCTTCTTTTACATGTGGAACCTAACTTTGAAAATGCATGTATTTGATATGAAAACCAAAGGAGCCTGTTTGAGAGAAGAGAGAGGTTCAGTGGGAAAGAAGAAAGGAGGACGGTAAAGGGTGAATGGAATATAAACAAACTGCAGTGATATACGTGTGAATCCTTGATTTGTACACTTACCGAAAGATTTTTTTTGTGAAGAAAGTAAAAAGTGTCAAAAGTGACAAAGAGATAACATAATAGTTTTTATTGGTTTTATAAACCTTCAATTTTTAAAATCTAAAACCTGTTCCTAATTTCCCATTCCAACAGAGATGAGTGGAAAGTACAAACTGGTGAGAGACCCCATTAGATTCTTACACTAAATTTGACACACTATTCAAGTGTCGAATCAGTTATTATTATCTAACAAGGATCTAATTGTAAAACCCTTATTGAATTTCAATGGAATTTCCTAATGGTGAGCTCTTTGAACATTTGGTGTAAGAATCTGATCTTTTACTAAATGCTTATTTAGAGACTGAGAATACAAAAATTTGCCAATCTGCACAATGTATTACCTTCAAAATAGTACAAATATCACCCCTATAAAGCCTTGGGGAGAATTATATAAGAGGGTGGTGAATGATTTTAAGAACCAAAATCAGGAAGGATCAGAGCAAATCAGTGTCTTCTGGACATGATGAGGTCATTGTATGTATAAAGTCACAGCACCTCTGAGTTGCCTGCAGAAGATCTATACAAGATCAATCAGGTCAATATTCTAACATGGAAAGGGGAAGGAATAATAATCCTCCAAACGTGCAATGATGGACAGTGGGGGTTTCTGGGGAAGATGGAAACAGGTCATTTAAAGAGTGTGGACCCTTGTAGATTGACTATGCTCCAATGGAAGGCCTCATACCCATGAGTACATTGGTGAAAGAATTGAGTCATTAAAAAAACATGTGAAGTTGAAAATGTGTCTGGACATGAAGAATGGATCAGAGAGGAGTTAGGAGGGTATTGGAGAGGGAAATAAGATCAAATTGCATTGGGTTAAGTTCTCAAATAATTGATAAAAATATTATATTTTAAAGTTCCCTTTGGTTCCTTCTCCTTTTTTCATTAAGGTAATTGATACATTCAACAATTTCCAGAAAACGGGAATGTTGGTGTTGTATTGGATTAGTTCACTACACCTAGTAATTTCTTGCAAAGAACATAGCAATTTAGAAACTCCTAATAATGACCCCCAAACACCACTAAATACCTTTTATACAACTTTAATTCCTGGTATCATCTAGAGTTTAACCTCAAATTTTAATTTGTGCAAACTTAGTTTCCAAGGCATATTACAATCTGCTTTTACTGCAAGCACAGAATGGAAACTTAATTTCCCAATTATTTGTACCTTATAATGGAAGCACTCAATTTTCCTGACAATTTCTGCTCTTTGAGTGGCTTTCAATAGCATTTCCTAGGAGATCCTCATCTTAGAATAAAATGTTACATTCAGTGCAACTTTCAATAAAATTTTTAGTCAAACCAATAAAAATGTAATGAAAATTATTTGAGTTAGCTTATATCTTGTATCTATTTTTGAAAAACTTTTAAAAATTAAAATCATTACTATTAAATAATCAAATATATAAGCCAAACTTCATAGCTGGTCATAGTTTTGAGAATAAGAAACTGTGAATGTTCAACTCTAAATTGAGCATCTATATGAGGCCACAGGGAAGGTGAAAAAAGTGAAGGAGGAGAAAGTGTAGAAGGATGGGGAGGACCCACTGTGGAACCCTGCCTTCTGGGCATGACATAGATATTGTAGTCATGAACTCACAGCAGCTGTGTTTATCTACATAAGACCGGAAAAACATTAAGCAAGCAAGAATTCTAAACTAGATGAGGGGAACCTATCCTGAAGAGCCTTTGGCAACTGGTAGTTGGTACGGGAAGGAGATTCAACTTTCTCTGGGAGTATGGCCACTCGTGTGTCCATGGTCCAACAGACAACCCCAACCAATGCACATGTGGACAGAACTGAATGTGCTTGGTCGGTTTTTAAAATATGAGAGAGGAGGAGAAGAAGGAAAAGAAAAAATGAGATAAAGTTAAAAAGTGAACATGTGTGGAAGATCGGGGAAATTGAAGGGTGAATATGAGAGAACTTATTATCATATTTTGCTGAATGCACATATGAAATTTCCAAAACTTCACACAGAGAAACACAGACACACATAGAGGAGGGAAGAGGAAGAGGGTTGAACTATTTTCTTACATATATAATTTTACATTTAATATGTATTGAATAGTTTATTATTTATGCTATTTTTGTAAACAAAAACTAAAATTTAATGATAACTACTAAAAGTGTTCCTGAATTGAAAACTAATTATTTATTATCTAACTTATTTAATAAGACAATTCAACACAAAGACAAAAAGTCAAATGCTGATTTCAGATGTCACAGACAGCTAAACTTTCTATTTATACACATGAATAGATGTATATTTTAGATACGACATAAAAATAATTCAGTCATTATGATAAAAATAGTATTTTTGAAAAGAGGCTAAATTTATTAATAGCCAGTCAGACTCCAGAATTTATGCCACTTACAATATTATATTAGAAAACCAATTCAAACCAGAAACCACATTGATGTCTGTGACCTGTATTGGGACTGTGTTGATGTCTGTGGTCTACACTTCTGCCAGAGAGCATAATGAGGTCCGTGGTCCCTGATGCCAGCAGAGATCAGGTGCAGCCCCAGGGAAACATGTACATATCCATGATGCATGCTACCTCTGGCTGTTATAGGCAAAGAAACATTTGTTGCAGTGTTTTTGATGACTTCAGACTTTTAATTGAAAAAGAGAGACATTGAAGGCTTCTGCAATAACCTCTCTCCCACCCCGTAAAAAGAAGAAAATGAAACAGTCTAGACAGGAAGCCACTGAGGAGCGTTCTTAAAATTTGTGATAAGGTGCTGAGGTGTAGCTTTCCACAGTTGCTGGCTTCTGGTAGTGAGATGAGAAAGGACTCAGTTATCTTTAGGCGGCAGGTCCACTGGGAGTTTGATGATGCAGAAATGAGCATCTGGACAATACATATTATACTTGCTGTATATTTGAGGGGAGGAGGCAAATGTAGGATTGCGAACATGGGAGGTATGGGAAGTGAGTGTGATTCAGATACATTATGATGAAAGGAGAAAAAGGTAAGAAAAGCATGCGTAAATTCTCAAACAATCAGAGAGTCCAGTTTGATCACATGCTCGTTCAGTTCCAGTCCAGCTGGCCTTGGTGAGATCCCATTAGATCAGTCCCACAGTTTCCGTGGGTGGATGTACCCCTCGCAGTCCTGGCTTCCTTGCTCATGTTCTCCCTCCTTCTGCTCTTCATCTGGGCCCGAATGTGGCTGACAATGAGGGCGGACTGAGAAGCCAATGATAATGACACCGGATTTTGATTCTACTGCATGTACTGGCTTTGTGGGAGCCTAGTAGGTTTGGATACACACCTTCCTAGACCTGGATGGGGGGGGGGCTTGGACTTCCCACAGGGAAGGGCACCCTGACTTCTCTTAGGAATGAGGAGCAAGGGAGAGGGAGTGGGGGGGAGGGGGAGGGAAATGGGAGAATGGAAGGAAGTGGAAATTTTTAATAAATAAATAAATAAATAAATAATTCTCAAACAATAGAAAAGAAAGCTATTTTAAAAACCCTGCACTTATTTTAATGTTGTGAAGTTATATTTCTAAACCTTTTCTCCTTCAAATAAGTAAACTATTACTGTAATAGCTAAGCATTATTTTCAATGTTCTACTCTTTGTCTACTTTTCTGTAGAGAACAACTCTATGAATTACCACACACACACACTATGCAGTATGCTTAGGTAGATCTATAGATAAATTGTGGTTTATCTATTGAACTTTTAGTCTATTGAAATCATTTAATTCTAATTTTACCTTTCTAACATATTTCAATAAAGATATTATGTTATTACTCAAAAAAGAAAACGATTCAAAATATTTTTCATATGCATATTTTATTTTAATTTTTATAGAACTGTATGTAATCAAATAAACTTGATTGAGTATATTTTAAAAGAAACAGCTAAACAATAATACAAAAGAAATGCATGTACGTATGTGTATAAAATATTCTTGGTGACTTTTCTTTGTTAGGTTATAGTAAAATTTAATAAGTAAGAAGTCTGGACTGATGTGCGATTTCTCTCTGTATGCTGGGAATGTCATTGACTAATAAAGAGACATTAATTTTTCTTTTTGGAGACAGGGATTCTCTGTGTAACAACCCTGGCTATCCTAGAACTTGCTTATGGACCAGACTGTCCTAAAACTCATAAAGATCAGCCTGCCTTTGCCTCCCAAGTGCTGGGATTAAAGGCATGGGTCACCACATCCAGGAAACATTAAAATATTTATATTATTTCAATGGATAGCTTGGTTTCCTCTCCAGGAAGGTCAACAATGACTTTACTTAAATAATTTCAATTAATGGTATTTCCTCTCTTAGTAGCAGATTTAATCAAATCTCTTGGCAGTTACAAGAGGGTTAACCAGTTTTCTGTCTAGGATCAGATAGGTCAGAGTCACCCAGGTGACTTCATAAAAAATCTAGTGTTAGCATTTCTGATGTAGTGGATATTGGGAAGATAAATAATACCACTGTTTTATCAAGTAACAAGATGTAATGACTTACTTTTTTGTTGAAGCAATCTAATATATTACAGAGTGATGATATACAGTTATACTTTAGAATGCAATAGATATAAATATCCGAGTAGGAATTTTTTGGAAAATTAGGATAGAGTGAAACGGCCATCTAATTTTGGTTTCTCTTCATTCTACAGACATTTGACTGAGTAAAATTAGAGTAGTCACCACTGGCTTGTATCTCACCTGCTTTATTTTTGTTTTAGATTTATTTATTTTATTTTTTATGTTTCAGTATTTTGCCTAGATGTATAATGTGAACCAAATGAGTGCCTGGTGTCCACTAATCTCAAAAGGTTTAGAATTCTCTGAAACTGGAGATACAGATGGTTGTAAATGCCCATGAGGTGCTAGGTAGAACCCATGTCTTAGGCACGATAAACCAGGGATCTTAATTATAGAGTTATTTTTCCACCTCCAGTTATTCTGCTTTAAAATTAGCAACTTGAAAGCCAGGCAATGGGGACACATGCCTTTAATTCCAGCACTCTGGAGGCAGAGGCTGGCAGATCTCTGTGAGTTTGAGGCCAGCATTGTTTACAGAGTGAGTTCCAGGACAGGCTCCAAAGCTACAGAAAAACCCTTTCTTGTAAAAAAAAAAAAAAAAAACCGTCTTGTAAAAAAAAAAAAAGCAAAAACAGAAAACAAACAAACAAAAGGAACTGGAAATACACTTTTACACTTTTTTCCTGAATTTAAACTCTTGAGAACAACTTGGAGTCATGATAAAGTATACATCCAGACAACAACAACAAAAATCAGAAAACCAATTGAACTTAGGCAGAGTAAATAAACTAAGACAATTGTGGTACCTGAGGAAGAAAAGGAGCCCTTCACCCTGTAATCTGTTTGAAGCCTTTTGTCATCTGAGAAGCTGGAATTGCAGAACAATTAGCAATTGTGTGAAGCTTCCCCCCACTTTCCCAGCAGTAAGCCAACCTTTTTCTAGAAATCCCACCAAGAACACCATTTATAGGGAAATGGTTTCCGGTCAACTTTTCAGTCAGTCAACTCTCTTGATCCACCAGACCACAAATAATGACACCGAGACTTATTATTAATTATGAAAGAGCAACCTTATCTTAGGCTTGTTCTAACTAGTTCTTATAATTTAAATTAAGCCATATTTTTTAATCTATTTTCTTCAATGAGATTTGATAAACTCATCTCTGTACTGTCCATTCTGCTTCCTTCGCATCTAGCTGGTGATTCTGCCTTTCTTCTTTCCAGAGTTTTCTTTCTGCCCGGAAGTCCTGCTTATTATCTCCTGCCTAGCTATTGGCCACTCAGCTTTTTATTTTATCAGTCACAACAAAACATCCGTATACAGTGTACAAATATCCAGAAACAGACAGATAATATAGTAAAGCACATCTCCGGTTCTAATAGTTTTTAAGTTGTATTTCCTCAGGTTATAAATCCACCCAAGGCATTTGTATAGCCATTTTATAATCTTATTTACTAGCAGAGAAAGAAAAAAAAGGGGGGGGGGGTGGTAAAGAAGAGCCATCAAAATGGAATACAGGAATATATCAAGACACTTCATTACAATTCTCTGCTGAGAAGTCACCCCTACACTAAGGTGTGCTTTCTTAGTGCCTTTCTTTTAACCATAGTTCTCAAAACTCTTTGTCAAAATATCTTCAATAAATCTCTATCTTTCATAGTGGCTATTCTTGAAATTCCTTCCTCTATTGAATCCTTGAATCTCAATTTGTTTTGAGTCAAGATCCCAGAAAGGTTGAAGGAACTACTTTGGGTCCTGAGAGTGACATTCTGTGCTGTACCTCTGTTCCACTCACTGCTGACAGGAGCAATTTAAGGGCTTTTTTTTTTCTTTACTTAAAAAAACAATCTCAGCTTACTTTGTTGATAAATCAAAGTTAGGAAACTTGGAAATAAACTGATGCTTTTAGCTGTGAACATTTAAATTCAAATTTGTAGTTCTGAGACAAAGTATAATGGACAAAACCTTGATGAAATGAATGCTTGATCATGGCTAATATTAGAGCTTAATTTAGATGTTTTTCTAAGTCTATCAACTACATTTAAAAAAAAATTCTTAAGACAGGGTTTCTCTCTGTAACTGCCATGTCTGTCCTGGAACTCACAGAGATCTGCCTGCCCCTGCCCCTGAGAATTGGGATTAAAGGCATGAACTATCACTGTCCCGTTCAGCCACTTAAATTTTTAAATGTGTGTGTGTGTGTGTTGTTTGTTTTTTCTTGTGTTTTATTTGTTTGTTTGTTGTTTTCTGAGACCAGGTTTCTCTGTGTGCAGCCTTGGCTGTCCTAGAAGTCACAAAGATCTACCTGCCTCTACCTCTCAACTGCCAAGATTAAAGGAATGGGCCACTCTGCCTGACTTTGACTGTATCTCTAATTTACATGTGGTTACCTGCTTGACTAGTCTGGCTGGCCAGTATCTTTCACAAATCTGCGTGGTTTTGTTTGCAATGGGCTTACAAATGTCTGGCTTTCTACATGGGATCTGGGGATCCTAGATTAGGTTTCCATATTTCGTAGACCAAAACTAAGCATTTTACTGAGAGAGCCATTAACCATGTCCATTTTTTTTTTAAATTAAGATACAGTCTTGGTCTCATTTATCACAATCTGTGTTGGTGGAATTTTAAGTTCTTCCAGCCAGCTCCCATGTAACCACACAGAGACATTTTATTAATTATAAATGATCATCAGATAGCTTAGACTCATTACTAACTAGCTTTTACAACTTAAATTCGCCCATATTTTAATCTATGTACTACCACATAGTTTAGTACCTTTTTACAATACTGCAGGTTCATCTTGCTTCTTCCAGGGTCTCCTGGGACTGCATCTTTCTTCCTCCCAGTGAGCTTTCTCTCTGTTTGCAAGTCTGGCCTAACCTCTTCCTGCCTAGCCATTGGCCATTTAGCTCTTTATTAAACCAATGAGAGCAACACATCTTTACAGTGTACAAAAAGATTGTTCTGCAACAAATCCGGCCTTATACTCAATGGTGTAGTCAAGGATGTTCTTGCAATTCTGATCATCCCGCCATTTTTTCCAGTCTTCCTATACCATCATGCTAAATATATATGATGGTAGGAAACATAACC
Source organism: Myodes glareolus (assembly GCF_982192425.1). Lineage (NCBI taxonomy): Eukaryota > Metazoa > Chordata > Mammalia > Rodentia > Cricetidae > Myodes > Myodes glareolus. Next base: position 24,731,788 of record NC_142043.1, on the reverse strand, counting down.
TGGGTTTGATCCCTAGTTCCTATGAAAGGAGAGAACAAACTTGTGAAAATTGTTCTCTGACCTCCATACATGTGCTGTTGTACACAAAAGCACACACAAGCTCCTCACCTCCACACAATTAATAAATGAAAATTTAAAAAATAATGCTTTGAATGCATATGAGAAATATTACCAAGCAAATTGTCCTACAATAGTCTTGAAATTTCTAATAAAGTAATTTATTGCTTAATCAAAGATTAATGTGAGTGAAATAAATTATTGTGATAGAATTATATGTAAATTATTGTCAAATAGACCAAGGCAATGGAAGAGTTGCAGTACTTGGAACATGAAAGGTAGAAAAATATTAAAGATGATAAAAGACAAAAAGCAAGGCTACAAAAAGATGGATTTAATAAAAACAAGAATTTCAAATTAGAATCACAAGGGTCCTGAAAGTTTCCTATTTCCATGGTGTAGAAAGTTTTTCGGGTAATAGAAGACAGAAGAAAAGAAAGAAGTATTACTTAAATTCCTCCTGAATACATGAGGGAATAATTTTTGGTATTAAAAATATGAGCCAATAATGGCTGTGAGTGAAATGTTAATCAATAAGTCACAAAAGAATAAAAATTCCCCTTATTTACTTCATGTTCATCTTAACATCTATCTTGGCCCTAAAAATGTATTAAGTTTGAAGAGATTGAATGAACTTGAAGAGACTGAATGTTCTTAAGAAACTTTCTAATAATCTGAAAGATTTTCTGAAATAAGTGGGAGAGTATAGATGATAGATATTGTATTTATTTTAAAAGGACACACTTATTTATTCAAATCATAATTTAATAAATACAGAATTGTATCTAAAGTTATGGAATAAATATTAAATTGTGATTTGTGAATTTACAAAAAAAGCAAAATGAAGACTCCCAAAATCCAAAATAGATATACTAAAAAACCACACCGTTATCCCCAAGTCACTGCTGTTAATATAGAAAAGAATTCAGGGTACCATGAAGTGAATATACTACTTCTTATTATGAATTTAATGTATTGTTTCATATTTCTGCACAAAAGGAAGTAAACATAGGTTAGTTGATTAGCAACATTCTGTCACAACTTCATGGCTGGCTATTAGTGAACTCAACGGAAAATGCTTACTGGGAACTGTCCAAAATGATTGGGTATATCAGACAATACTGCTGCCTTCTAGAAATTAGCATTCTAATTGAGAAAATGTCCTACTTTTGTTATTGTCGGGGTAGCGGAGCCTGATGCACTTAATGCTGGCCACTGACATGAGAAACATATCCGATGTCCAGGCAGCACTGATTATGGCATGATACCACCAGGAACTAACAAATCAAGGACTCACCGTACCCCATACATTTTAGCTCTCCCTTCCATTGAGCAACACAATTAAATGAACACGTAGAGGCACTGTTTCCCTTCCCTGAAGTTCTTACCCTTTCCCCAGTACTTGAATTCATGAAAACTTATCGACAGACAAATAACTTCAAATATGAAGCTGTACCAATTTTCAGACACAGCCTTTAAAATACAGACAGAGTTTCCCCCTTGGTTTTGAATCCCTAACTGCTGGGAGACAGCCACAATAATATTAGCAAACCAAGCATCCCCATGGACGGACCCATATAAAGAAGTCCTAGCACATCTTGCGGTATGGGCCTTATTGGTCCTCTAGAGAACAACTAACACCAAGAGAAAGTCAGACAAGCAGCCATCCGGGACATAAACTCCCAGATGTCACAAGACAAGCCAGTCTATCAGCAAAACACTTCCTAATTTGAATATTTGAGATAAAAACAAATGACTGGTGGGGTTTGCTTTTTGGTTTCGTTTTGTTAAGATTTTTATTTATTTATTGGGTATATAGTATTCTGGCTGCATGTATGCCTACCTGTCAGAAGAGGGCACCAGATCTCATTATAGATAGTTGAGAGCCAACATGGTTGCTTGGAATTAAACTCAGGACCTCTGGAAAAGCAGCCAGTGCTCTTAACCTCTGAGCCATCTCTCCAGACCCATGACTGATGTTTTAAGTCATACACACACACACACACACACACACACACACACACACACACACACAGAACTTACTTGTCCATGGAAGCAAGTTGATATTTTATGTTTTTATTATTTCAATATAAACCAGCAACAAGCCACAAACAAAAGTTCTGATCTATTGTATTTCTATGAGAAGTATGATTAAAAATTTCATTTGTTTCAAATTCTCCCATTTTCCTCCTTGGATATAACTTATTAGAGGTAAATTTATAAAGAATATTGAACAGCGGGTAAAAGGGCCTAGACAAAATCTATGTCATTTGAAAAAAATACAACAATGAAAAAGGAAATAATTAGTAATTATATTTTTGTTTGATGTGGCAGAGTTATGCTGCCTGACTCCATTTGAAGAGGCAACAAGAGAATAGATAGGAAAAAGTCTATAATTTAATTGATGGAGAAGGAGAAGTGGAGGAAGAAAGGTACTAAGGTGGTTGGGAGGGAAAAGGAGGCTGGGGGAGAGACGATAGATGATAGATAAATAGATGTTAGATAGATAGATGATAGATAGACAGATAGATAGATAGATAGATAGATAGATAGATAGATAGATGATAGATAGTAGATGATAGATAGATATAGATGATAGATAGATAGATAGATATTAGATAGATGATAGATAGTAGATGATAGATAGATATAGATGATAGATAGATAGATAGATAGATATTAGATAGATGGATAGATAGATAGATGATAGATAGTAGATGATAGATAGATATAGATGATAGATAGATAGATAGATAGATAGATAGATAGATAGATAGATAGATGATAGACATTTTAAAGAACCAAATATATAGGTAATAGTAGGTCTTTTTGTTTATTTTGATTTCCAACCTTTAGCACCATGAGTGAATAGACATTATTGAAGACAACAAGTCTATGAAAATTTATGGTAGCACAGAAAACCATGACAGAATAGGTAACACTTTTCATTAAAAAGATATTTGGGTGAGTAAGCATATTTTCATTATTAGCTAATAATAATAAGTAGATAGAGGACTTAACAGCAATTCTATTGCTGAATTGAAACACCACACCCAAGAGCAAGTTGCGGAGGGAAAGGTGCCTTTGGCTTAATCTTTCCCAGCACTGTTCATCATGGAAGTCAGTCAGGAAGGAAACTCAAGCAGGGCTGGTACCCCAAGGCATGAGCTGATGCAGAGACCATGGAGAGTTGTTGCTTACTGGCTTATCCATCATGGCTGTCTCAGTCTGCTTTGCTATAGATTCCAGAAATATGAGCCCGACAAAGGGCTGAGCCCTCTCTCACTAATCACCAATTAAGAAAATGTCCTACTGGCTTGCATACAATACATTTTTTTTAAATCGAGGTTCTTTCCTATCAGATGACTTTAGCATGAGAAAATAAAATGGCATAAAACTATCCAGAACAATAAGTGTAATATTTCTTGAAAGACTAAAAATGAGCCTCCTCCCTTTTTTGCATAGTGAGTTTTTCTTCTTACCCTAAATCTTTTGTTTTGTTTTGTTTTGTTTTCAAGGCAGGATTTTTCTGTGCAGTCTTGGCTGTGATTCTTGCTTTAGAGACCTAAGAGATCCAAATATGAGGAGGTTGTGGATTCTCCAACTGCAATTCCAGAGAGTTGCTGAGACCAGGCAGCGTGTAGAAGAGGTGTCCCTGAATGAAGACTCTGAGAGGGCAAGAGGCCTCATTAGGGCATTCCATGAAGCTACCCTCATGTCGTTGAAGGTTCCAGAGCCATGGGATAGCTGCAAATTAACGGTACATACAGTACTGAGTATTTAGTTCTGGTGTCCAAAAGAATGGAAAAGGACTATCCTGATACTGTGATACTTACCCGTGGCTCACTATTACAGAAGACAGGTGTGGTCAGGTCAAGGGAGCCCAAGTAGCCTCAATAGTCCATGGCCAGACCTAGAAGGTAGGTTTGGGAGTTGTTTGGGACTGATGTCTCCATGCCACAATGTGCACAAGAACAATTAATAGCCCAATGGCCTTTCCCATAGTACTTCAGTCACGGTCTTGTGGGACCAATATTAGGATTAGGACATGGCTGAGCCCAATGTCCACTTTTACCACATTTGAAACACTGGCCTGGTGGTCCTCGAGCCTACGAGGGCAAGGGAGCATCACAGGCAGGATGGTCAGTCGCCTTGGCCATTGGACGGCTGTGGTCAGCATTTGACATTTCTGTCTAAGGTTCTTATCATGCCTTGCATGGTACAACTTAAAAGCTAGCAATAAGATTTCTGCCTGTGGGGTCAAGGGACCTTTCTCCAAATACTTAAGTTTAGACCTAGTGTCATGGAAGCTCTGGGGAAAGACATGGGTCATGAGGAGCTGTTTGCCCTATGTGGTCTCTGGATCTAAATTACTATATTGCAAGAGAGCCTTTGTGAGGCATTCTAAGAATGCAGATGGATTTTCATTTGTATCCTGAACAACATCTAAGAGTTTATCAGAGTTCACTGGCCTGAGGACAGTCTTATGGAGATCCACCAACAGGCAAGTCATAAACCAGTCTCTAGCTAAAATACCACCTGAGGTGTTAGAATAGTGGTATGGATCCTGCTCAGGGACTTCCTCTCCCCCAGGGCTGTGTACTGCATTAGTCTGGTGAGCCTCATCTGCATGTACTCTGGCCTGCATTAGTCTGGTGAACCTCGTCTGCATGTGCTCTGGCCTGCTTCCAAATTTGCCTGCACTCCTCAGTGAGTAGGTTATTAGTTGGGATCATAAAAATATCATGAAAGGTGAGACTGTAAGATTGGGTAATGTATTGGAATTGTTTTATGAAAGAGGTAGGATTAGATGTTTAAGAACCCAGTTTTTGCTCTATGTGAGAGAGTTCTGAGAGCAAGAAATGAATGTGTACCTTGACCAGCACATCCACACCACCTACCTCTCGCAAAGGGAGAACTGTAGTCTGTTTGATTTTGTCACGGTTCAGTTCTTTAGCAGCACACACGCACGTGAGATGAGGGGTAAAAGTGGGTGCTAGAATCAGGAAGCTGCTGTGGCTTGGCACCCAAGAGGAGGAAGGATACGGGAGGATAGGGGCTGATGGAGCAGTTGGTATGAAGGGGAAGATCTGGAGAGATAGAAGTAGCTCTCTGTTGAGGGCAGAAAGATGGAGGTTTGTTAGCAGGGTATAGAGCAGAAGCGGGGTGTTCCTCTGGCTTAGATGGCATAGCCAGGAACATGTGAATGGGTGAATAGCTTGCAAGGACAGAGGGCTTAGAGCTTAGATAGAAAAAGGCTTGGGTATAAGGACAGTCTTCCCATCTTCTTGTGTGCTGATAAAAGTTAGAAAGCTCCCGTTGAATATCAGGATCTAAAGTGCCGTTAGGCAGCCACTTTAGGTTAATATCTAAAGGATACTTAGGCCATTTCTTAGTACAAAGGCGAATAAGCTTGGGAATCTGTAAGTAAGGCATTAAGCTTTGAGGTTTTAGGTCTCTAATAGACATCCCAGAGGGGAGGTTGGACTGATAGTTTTTGAGGGTTTATTTGCATGGCTAAGAATGTGAGTAAGGCGAGGACCCAATGGTAATTAACCATGAACATTTTCTGGATAAAGCGAGGGTCGAGGGCTAGGTCAAATCAATTCGAGACCCATCAGTACAGGAATTGAGGACTGAATAGGACTGCTTCGAGCAGACCAAGAGAAGGCAACAGTCTGAGAAACAAGGACAAAATTTTGAGCAGCAAGGAGCAGAATCTTCGTCCTTAGCTGTGGGTAAAAACCAGAGATAACTATCAGCCAATAGCTCAAATGTAGCCTTGAAGGCCATGGTTGAGGGCATTCTGCCTCCTTCTCGGAACATCAGAGGATTGCCAGGAGTTCAATGATCAAGTCCTTGGGTTCGGAGAAATAGTTATGATGACCAGAAGGGAAAAAAAAAATCACCAATCTAAACTGCTGGTGTGTGTAAAAGTCGGCAAACAGATAGATGGAATGTAGATCGTTGTGTAGAAACCTTGTCCAGGATCCTGGTCCCAGGAGTGGGTGGGCGGGAGAAGTTAGGAAGTCTCAGCACCACTAATGTTATTTATAAAAGGGTGACCTGAGCCTGGTGCCATGAGGGGCGGGGGTCCCACTATTGTTCTTTAAAAGGCGGGTGTGTTCCCTGGCAGGCTCGCAGAGCAGCCGCTAGTCCGACAAGGATGACTGTGGGTCCCTGCAAGATCTCCAGGGTGGCAGGCTGGTCCCGCCATGCGGCGAGTCATGCGGGCGGGTACAGCGGATGAAAGGCTCACAGGACATAGTATTACTTAAAAAAGAGGGAGACATTTATTACTTAAAGAAGAGGAAAACAAAGAAACATGAAGAGAAACATAGGGAGAGACAGAGACACGTGTGCATACGCCAAGAGATGGGGGACATAAGAGAAAGAGTTAAGATGGCGGCGAGGGAGGTCAGAAGTGGCTGGGAGTGGGCGTGGTTAGCTCTTAAAGGGACCAGACCCAAAGAAATAACACCCACAAAGGGCAGTAGTGGGTTACCTGAGGCGTCGGCGGGTCCTCTTGGTGGATGGGAGACCGTGGCAGGTGGGAAACATCCAGATACTTCATGCAGAGAGAGTTGGGTTATAGCATTTATTTAGTGGGTTACAGAAGGAAGTGGAGAAGGGAAGAAGGGAAGAAGGGAAGGGAGGGGAAGAAGAGAAACAGAAGCTGCATCTCCAGAAGAAGAACAGACAGAAAGAGAGAAACACACTTGCACAGGCCTGAGGATGTTGGTGCAGGAAGACAGTGTGGAGCATGGCTGCCTAGTGCATGTGCACAGGGACTTATGTAGCTGTGTCATGCATAGATCACATGACCATGCTACATGTAGGCCACATAGTGATTGAGGGCCCTGGGTGGCTATGTAAGATGCCTGAGAACTTAATGTCACATGTGTGGCCCTGGAACATGCAAGTGCCAGACCCTGGGGTGGTTAGACATTTTGTCAAAGTTCTGGGTGACTGAAATGATAACAATCAGGATTTAAAATTCCTAAGGTGTGCTCAGGTTCATTCACAGTAATATTTGTCTAGCTTCCTCTTTGTTCACTTTAAGCTTTAACTATTTGGATAAACAAAGCCATATAAAAAATTGAACTATTTTCTAACGGAGTGTTTGATACCCCAAGAATGTCCTTTTCCCAGGACTAGGCAAAAGTCCCCATTCCTTTGCTTGCTTTAGCAAAGTTTTTGCTTGCTAAAAAGAGAGTCATTATTTCTACTTGTGGCCCTTCCATTAGCATAGGATTGATACCTATTCTTAAGGTCAATGCTAGCTTCCTCAACCCCTGATATCAAGCCATACCCCAGCTCACATACCTCTTTTGTTCCACTTAATCCTATGTACAACTATAGAGGATAAAAGGAGTATTCTTTTTTCAATAATAGGCAGCCATCACTATTCTCCCTCAGATTATGTCAATCTCTCCCACCCCTCAAATTCCACACTTTTATGGGACCTGACCTTCACCAGAGATGGATCTGGCAATATACCCAGTGAGACTTCATTGAGGAAGATATTTCTTTTTTCCTTTGCAAGCAGATGTCAATTTCAGATAGCTTGGTTACAGATAGGAGCCCATGTCCTTCCCCACCCCCTCCGTACCAAGACCATATCTGGCATGAATCTGTTCAGCCCTGTGCATGCTGCTGCAGTCACTGTGAGGTCATGTTGCGTACATTATTCTTGCAGTGTCTGGAAGACACAGCTTCATTGGAGTCAGACTTCCCCTCCAATTTCCTACAGTCTCTCTGCCTCCTCTTCAGCATAACTCCCTGAGCCCTCAGGGGAAGGATTTGAGAAAGACATTCCATTAAGGACTGTGTGTTCTAGAATCTCTCTCTCCATCGTCCACTAGTGGGTCTCTATGTTAGTTCTCTTGTACTGCAAAACAGTACAAGACAAAAGACTTTTGTTTTCTGTCTATTTGTTTTATGCATCTTTTAAATAATGTATCTTGATCCCATTCATTTGATTTCCTGCTTTCAGGCCCTCAGGTTTGGCCCTATACCATTAGGGCCAGCTCTGTGAAGTACAGGGGCCACTCTTCTGAGTGTTGCAGCTGGTGAGGTGTAGGGACAGCCCCCCCTGTCCTAATGAACCCAGCGCCAGCTCCTCCACCTGTCTCAGGTGTTGATGGTCGAGATGGGAGGTGGAGAGGGTATCTCTCCTTCACCCATGCAACCATATGTCTGGTGAGTAATGAGGACAGTTCTCCTCTCATAACACAGGGGCTGGGTCACCCTCCTCTGACTATCGGACAGCTCTCCTGTGCTGCCTGGGTGAGGTACAGGGTCTGTTTCCTGAGTGCTGAAGGGTAAGGGCAAGGATCAGCGCTCTCATCTGCTGTAGGCAGTAGGGGGCAAGGGGTAAATCTTTGCTGATGGCTGAACAAGGCACTAATCTGAGTCCCAGCCTAGTGTGACCACTCTATCATTTTCTTCTTGTGTTGTACTTTTAATTTTGATATCAGAGTAATACTAGCAATGCTGGCAAGGACATAGACAACTGGGCAAATGTGTACTCTGCTTGTGTTGATGTAAACTTGTTCAGAAACTGTGGATGTCAGTGCAGTGTGATCTCAAAGTACAATGATAACAGCAACACCCCACATGCACAGCCCATACATCACTTCTGAGTATTTACCCAGAGTATTCAGGTCACTACATCACAGGGATTCTTGCATGTTAATGTCTATCAACAATACTATTCACAATAGCTAAATTGTGGGACCAACTGTGGCGTCCAAAAACAAAGGAGTAGATAAAGAAAAAGCATTGTATAACACATAATTATTTTTAGCAGCTATAAAGTAGAAAATACTGCCATTTGTAGGGAAATGGCTGCAACTGAGGAAAATCATATTAAGGAAACTAGACCCATTCCAGAAAGACAAATAGATAAAATCATGTGTACATATGGGGCATGAGAGTGGAAGTAAACCTGTTTAGGGAAATGAAAGTTAGCAGTGGGAGGGGTGCGAGCTTGAAAGTGAAGGCTGGGGTATATTGGAATGGTACGTTGAATTCATACAGCAACATAGATCATGAATGCAGTACCGTTGACAGTTTCTATAGTTTATCATATCAGTGCATGGGTGTGTGTGTGTATGTGCATGCGTGTTCAGTCACAAATCATGGTACATATGTAGAGAGGTGGGAGGACTACTTTTGGGAGTCAGTTTTTCCCTTCTACTATGCAAACTCCAGGCATCAGATTTGAGCGGAAGCATTTTACCTGCTGAACTGTCTTGTTCATCTTAAAGGATATCTTTATATTAAAAATTACATTGAATTATGATCAGAGACTGTATACTGACATTTTTATTCTTTCAGAATGTGTTGCACTTATGGACAATGCATTAATTAGTGTTATAATAAATATAACACCTTAAATATAAACTAAGCTGATTTTCTTTTCACTGTGTTAAACATATTGTTGGCTGTAGAGAAACATACACAAAATCTAGATTACTAGCAATATTCTTCAGTCTCTGCACTTGCTTATTTCATGTCTATACTATATGTGTGATTCTTGAGTGTGATACTCATGTAGCATGAATTCTAATTGTCCTTAACAAAAAAAAATCTTGGAGACAGACATTAGGGGGTGAAAGTTGAATGATCAGAGAAGCATAGCAGCCATCCCCTAGAGGGCCCTTTTACCTTCTCCCTCTTCCCAGAATTCTCCTCTTCTGGTGGCCCCACCAATACTTCCTTCCTGGCTGCTGGCCAGGCAGCATTTAATTAAACCAATATGAGTGACAAATCTTATAGTGTATAAAAATATTATCCCACAGCGGCTGGGATTAAAGGCATGTGATCCTAAATGCTAGGATCACCTTTGTGTGAGCACTGTTTCTCTTTTAGACTGGAACAATTTTGTGTAGCCCAGGGTGGCCTTGAATGAATATAGATCTATCTGTGTCTCTTTCCCAAATGCTGGGATTAAGGTGGGTGCAACCACTGCCTGACCTCCAGAGACTTAGTTTTGTATGCTGATCTTCAGGAAAGCTTCATTTGTTAAACCACAAACAAAATGCCATCACCTCTTCTGACTAGTATTCCATAATTTCTTTCAAGGAAGAAAGAAACTTACAACTTGGCAAGATCCCTTCTCACATGGATAAAAGCAGTAAGCAATTTCAGGGGAGGGGAGAGTTGTACTGGAGAGCCCTGAAGCCCCAGCACTGAATTACAGACAAGCAGTGTTCTCGAGGTATGTGCTTTTGAGTGAGGCAGCTATTTTTGAGTTCCGTCTTAGCCACACTCCTGTAAATCACTCGGTAACATACATCCGTCTATGAAGCTAGACTTGGTGGAGACTGCTATTTGTCCATTCATTGGAGCCTTATCTGCACCCAGCTATTTGCTCACCTCCTGAGAATAACTTAAATGACAGGCACATTTCTTTACTTGGAAAATAATAGGAAAAAATAGTAATCACTTACCCATTTTGTATGAAATAAGCATAGAAAGGCCACAGCTTTATGTCCATAACCAGGTAAATAATGTCAACTTTATGGTTAAAGTATCTTACTTCTAGAGATTTGAATTTGTAAAGATCAAAGATAATGCCATAACTAACATAACTTTAGGACAAAGACTCTGTAACTGACAGAAGAATTTTGGGGTGAGTTACTCCACTGAAAACTTTTATTCTGAGCTTTTAAAGCCCAAAATTTCCAAATTACTTTGCAATATATCCATGAGACCACACATATGTTTCCTGAATGCAATGAACTAAACTGTAGAAATTGAGAGTCAGCAACTACCAAAGATCTAAATTTCTTGCCTGTGGTACTATACTGGGGAACAGGAATACAACTGAAAAGTAATATCAGGGGCCCCCTGGGCTGGTTGAGGTGAGACTCAATCAGACTCAACATTGGATTGCCAAGGCAAACAGGCAAACTTCTCTTGTTGCCTCTCTACCTCCCTCACTCCCTTTACTTTTCACTGCTTTGGCCTGTGCTTTCTTTTCAGCAATATCTGAGCAGAAAATAACCGATTTATATTTATGCTGAGACTGAATCCAGTTTGGTTACTAAGATACTTTGTTATTTAAGAAAAAATAATGAGGAGGAGAGGGTAAACTTGTCTCTGTGCTAGACATAACAAGTTTTAGCATAGCAATTTAAACATGATATTTTACCACTTTATGACTATTTAAACATTGGTTGATTTAGATGCTTAAGAAAATGATTTGAGTTCTGCCAGTGTCCACAGATATGAGGCCTGTTTCACCTTGACTAAAAGGTATAGAGATTGAACTTATTCTTGCTCTCTCAAAGTTATTGATAACTGGTTTGGCTACACACAAGAGATCCCAACCTAGAGCGTGGTTAATTAGTATTTTGAGTATAGAGATGGATCTGCTCCATCTTGACCAAACAGAGAATTCAAGTCCAATCTTGCTCCTTCAAAGAGATTGACAGGAGGTCCAAGGAGGTGACTGCCTGCCGAATACTTGATTTATTCCTTACATCATGTTAATAAAGTCTGTTGACTCCCTCCTCCCCTTTTGGAGTGAAGTATACAAATAAATGTGGGAAAATTCAGTATTCGCTGAATTTCCCCGATGTTCTGTGTTTCTGTCTTTCATTTCTCTCTTATCTCTGTTAATAATTCTAATTCTCACACTCCTACCCTGGAATGTGTGAACACCATTGAGTCTGGACCTCGACAGAGTTCATATCACAGGAGATTCTAGACAAGAGGAAGGACACCTAGGAGAAGAAGATGATTCATTTTCAAATCCTGTGTGTACATCAGCAGAGATGTCAATTACTGAAAAAAATAATGCATAGAATGAACAATGAAAAAAACTACCTATATTGCGTGCTTCTTTTAATCTTACCAATAATGATACGCTACAAAACTTGGAAGGTGGCAATAGAGTGTTACCTAAAATGCTATATGAGACATAACAAGGAAAAGCTTTTTGTAAAAATGGGGCTGGAGAGATGACTCGGGGTTAACTGCTTCTGTGAAGGACCCAGGCTTGGTTCCAAGAACCCACTTGGCAGCTGAGAAACATCTGTAATTCCAGTTCCAGAGGAGCCAATGCCTCTTCTGACCTCTGAGCGCCCATGCATGCATGTTGTACACAGACATTCATGCAAATGCATATACATGTAAAAGAAAACAAACACTCTAAAGCTTTTTCTGAAATGGATCAAATGTGTCCTAGAAGTATATTCTTATTATTTGATGGGAATTATGCAGATGACTCTGAATTATAAGCAATAATTCAGGAAGACAGAGTATTGTCAAATACAGAAAGTTTAAAGTTAGGTAAGAAAAGTAAGTTTAAAAGTACTATACATAGAAACATTATTTCCTTGGAGTGATTAATAATACTGATAAATAAGAGGAGGCACAATTGTGAAGATATTCAACTTTAGATACCCTGGACACTTTGAAATACAGTAATGCCATAAAATACCAGTCTAGATTTGGACAAGTTCACACTGATTTCTCAGCATGCCTTGTGAAAATCAACAAGGATATGGACAAAATCTAATTTTACAATTAATTTGATAGTTTTGTATAAATTACACTACTTGTGATACATAAAAAAATATAATGTATCCTTCCAAACGTGCCAAAGTGAGACACATGTGTACATACCATATACACATATTTGCACAGATAGACTATGGAATAACATATACATATAAAAACATATGCATGTACAACAGACGTACATGTGTAATGTGAAATATATAGAAAGATAAACATAGGGGCACATGTTAACTAAGTAGTAAAATCTAGTAATTTTCATCCTAGAACACAGAGCCCAGGGTGCACACTGTCTTCCTTTTTGTTGTTGAGTCAATGACAGCAAAGCTTTCTCATGGAACTCCATGCAGGCAGGAAACAAAATAATGTCTTCTTGGGTTGGCTTGGATGGTGTTGTCAGGGCCCAGAGGCCAGCTTCTCCTTATATAGTTTCACTTGTTATTCTTGATTGTGACCCCCTGAGGAAGTCAGATGAGCCCTGGGTTACTGTAGCTGTGTCTTGCTTGGCATATTTATCATCTACAAATTATCTGCTATAAATATACCTCAGCAGGATCATCATCCGGCCAGCTCGGTAGCCGGCAATTTATGAAGGTTATGGGAAAGAGTGTGAAGGGTGAAGCGCTTTATTAACGTGGCTTTCCTTTCTGACCCAGCCCTGCATCCTACTTGAATTAAAATGATCCCAGGAACAGTGCTCCTTTCCATTTAGCATTAAGTCTTTTTAAATTGTCCCCCTAGGCTGTTATTCTTACTCCATGGTGCCATGACTCTAGGGATTTCTAAGAAACATCAAAATCACAGTGCTCAGTGAAAAGCGAGAAGACACTGCTGTGTGAGAATTCTAACTAACCCCACATTATTATATGTGTCTATGTACAAACCATGCAAAGTATTTTTATTCTCCATTTTTATTACACATTTATTGTGAATTTATTAATTTATTGCTCTGGATAAAATAACAGACTGACCCAAGTGTCTTGCAAATATTATGACTGTTAGGCCGAAAGTTGAAATAAATGAAACATTTCCCTCTTTTGTACTGCAGAATAGTCTTTGATTGTACAAGAAAATGTGTTCATTATATATACTATGTTTTGCATTTTGCATTTGATATATAAGACCCATTTCCTTTTCACATTCCCTTAAATGAATAAAAGCATTGTAATGAACTAAAAATGACACAAAACCAAAATGCCACCCAGGCTGCTCTCCCTGGTGATTTGTTCCTGGGAACATAGTTGAAGCCTGCTGGAGAGTGATTAACTGTTTCCCTTACAGGGTGTTCCTTCAATTCTTGTCCTAAAAGAGAGAGCCTCGAAAGGGGTCATTTTATTAAAATGTATTAAGATGCAAAGAGCCAAAGAGCCAATTTTAATATTTCAAACAATTCTGGTGCATAAACGATCATCAGCACCTTCCCGTTCTCGTGATAGCCCTCCCTTGAAAACTGTGTTCTTGGCTATGCAATCGCTCCAGGGGAGAGGAACAAGAAGGAGAATAAAAAATGCAAATGAGAGAGTAGAGCAAATGATGGAAAATTGCTTCATTCAACTTCACCTGCCGCTCCGGCAACTCACCCTTAGGAAGGCTCGCCGCTCAAAAGCAGAGCCCCTTATGTCTCCTCCCACCACATCACCACACTATCCAAACACTTGTTTTGCAAACCACCAGCCGGGTCCGCAAGTAGAGACAAAACTAGAAGGCGAATGACCAGTTGCAGCCTGCTTCTGAAACCTATCAGATACTTCTCCAGACGTCTGTACAGGAGGCAAAAATAAACAACGCGTAAATGAAACGATGAAGGCGTGTAGAAATTTATCTTCTTTCCCCCCTTCTCTATGGACAACGACGGTAGCTTTTCCTCATTTCTTCCCATCACTTACCCAAACTTGCTACGAGGAGGGGAAACTTGACAAGGAATACATGCATTAAGAAGGCAGAACGAATCAAAAGTTTAGAGCCCGCACTATCGCCCCATCGCCATGCAGAGAGCAGAGTAGGAAGCCTGACCTCAGTAGCCCGCACAGTGGTCCTGACAAAGACTGTTTCGAGCCTGAACAAATAAGATGCTAATTGCAGTCTGGCTCTGACGGAAAACAAAAACAAAAACAAAAACACACAGAAAACAAAAGAACAACAAAAACCAACTATTGTTCCAGCCTTTAGCCAGAGACAGCAGCAGCGGGAGGTGAGAGGTGGCCCCTCAGCTGCAGACTGGATCAAGGCTAAATCCCGGGGCTGAGTGACAGCTCCCCCGCTGCGTCAGGTCCGCACTGAAAGGCCGGAAAAAGAAGGACGATCGAGTCCAGCGTTTACTTCCTACCCCTCCGGTCGCCTTCCCGTCCTCCGCGCCCCCCTGCCTCTCCTCCTGGGGACTTTCTCCTAGAGTTGGTAGCCACCAGCCTCGGTGGGAACTGAGGATGAGAAAACCTCCCAGACGAAGAAAAGACCGCTTTTCGGGACGTGCTCGGGTTTCGAGCAGCGGGGGCGCGGGCAGGGCTGCAGCCTGGCGAAGCCCGCTCCCGCCCTCCTCGCTCCCGCGCCCGCCTGTCCGAGGGGAGGCGGGAGGTGGGGGGTGGAGGCCGGACTCCAGGCCCCCTGGGAAGCGCTCCGGCGGGGACGCGCGCACCCACGAGCACGCGCGTGCGGCGCGGGTGGGGGGGTTTGGTTAGTTGCTGGGGCGGCGGGTGCGCGCCGAGGAACGCGCGGCCCCCATCGCGCGCGCAGTCCCGGGGAGAGCGAGCGCCGCGCGCCGGCGCGCACGCCCGACACACAGCTTTACTATATCGCGCCCTCGCGCGCCTCCCTCCTCTCCGGGCATTCAAACAGCTTCCCGACGTCGCCAGCCCAGGATTTTTCGCCTCAGCTTGTCAGCCGCGCTCGGTCCATCAGTACCTGGCAGGGAGGAGGGCCAGGGAGGAGGGCGCACCGAGCAATTGCCTCCAGCGCCAGCCTCGCCACCGGCCGGGAGCACTCCTGTCACCAGCCCGCCGCCCAGCCCGCAGTCTCAGCCGCCGCCGCCGGCGGCCACTTCTCAGCGCTTTTTTGGCTTCTTGGCCAATCCGTTTGCTGGGGGGGTGGTGGGTTTGGGAAAACACATCTGCGCTCTCAATCCACTTCCATTTTTGTTATTTGTTTTTTGTTTTTTTTGTTTTTTGTTTGTTGTTTCTGTCGAGTCCCCCTTCAGGGGGCCTCTCCCCGGCTCTCCTTTGGAGGCTTCATTCACTTGGTTAAGGCGCAAGGCTCTGGCCACTGGGTACCCCCTTTTCTTATGTCCCCCCTTTTTGCTTCTCGTATGCGTGCATTTTTTCCCCCAGTAATAAATCCTGTTATTTGAAGCTGAGCCGGGGGAAAAATGGGCAACGGTGATTGGGACCGAAGGGGAGTCTCTCCGTCACTGTTGTTGGGACCTGTGCCTGTGTTGGTGTCTTAGACCAAAAGCCTCCCGGAGCTTTCGGAGTGGAAGGTAAGGAAGGGGGCCTCGGGGTCACCTCTATCTTCTGAGGTCGCCCTGGAGAAGCTTGGGATCAGTTTTTGTGGGGAGGGAAGTCAAGGCTGTTGCTGGCGGATGGAGAGATTTCTGAGCTTACTTAAACGCCGCAGTTGAAAAGTTAAGAGAAGTCTCCGATTCTGAGAGGTGAGCTGGGTGGAAAGGAAAAGGGAGAGAGACCCAGAAAATCTGGCAACTCGTGCGTGATTGAGATAATTTTAGCGGTGGGGTGGGGGGTAGGTTAAAAGGAAGTTAGGATCGAGTAGGACTGGGTCTTCTAGTGGGGGAAAAAAAATCAGTGGAGTGATGGCGCCGTCTATATTCGGCTAAACTAAAGTGTCACCCAGAAGATCAGTTTTGAGAATAGCTAAACTCAGTGCTGGTTTACCTCTCAGCAAGAGCCAAATAAATAAATAAATACAGCATCCTGGAGATCTGGGTGACTATCCCTTAGCCAACCCCTGGCCCGTTATTTTCCGTAGTACAGTTGTGTGAACAGGCCCTGCAGTGGGGGTGGGGGGGGGACAGTTCAATGATTCATATTTATTATTATTCGGAAAAAAAATTCAAGACTTCCTCCACCAAGACTGATTAAAAATGAAGTGCTTTACGTGAAGGGTGTCTGCTCAAGCGGGATGGGAAAGCAGCTCTGTCCCACTCTCTCTAATCACTGACAAGCCCAGGATTGCAGACATTCATTGTCAAATAAATGGAGGCAGAAATATCGATTTTATAAGGAAAAGAAATACGACCTCCCTTTGAGTTCCTGATTATAAAATGAAGCCCCCTTTCATGGTTGGAATTCCTAATTTAGACACTTACTGTCACATTGGCTTTCAACGCCTACACTCTATCCTGAAGAACACTGCGCAGACCTGCATTGCCTGCGAAGTGCTACAGCACACACACACACACACACACACACACACACACACACACACACACACATGCACTTACACACGCGGAGGAGATTGTTTCCAGTTTTCTTCTTAAACACACATTTTGATCTCTAAAAGACCATTGCCTTTATTTTTCAACTGGAAAAAGGCATTCCTCATTGCGCTGTGCGTTTGGAAGAGAAAACGCTGCTTCTGGTAGTCCTGTCAGCTCCCGTGTTATTTTAAACTGCTGCTTTATAGAGATTTACAGTTGGGGCTGTTTGGCCTCTGTCAAGACATACTATGTGAATTATGATCTATCAAATGCAGATATGTTCAGGGACTTTGGTCATTGGATTGGGAGTGCATGCGTTGGTGTGTTATGCAATGGCAAAGAAGGTTTTATGCTTTGGCTCAAAGAGGACCAGACAGAGAAGGCATGGAAACTCTTAACTGTCTATATGGCTGTCTGAATATCTCTTCTTATAGAATAGTGGAAAAGACTTCAGCCTAAAGCCCTTTAAAACTAACTTGACATCACTTCTATCAGCTCAAAGGCTGGACAAAAAAAAAAAAAACCACTGTCATTTATTCTAAGAAATAACTTCGTAAAGGTTAAAGCTGAAAAATATTCAAGTTATTTTGGGATAACAACTTACAGAGATAAATCTAATCGAGGATGCTTTGATAATGGATGAAGACAAGCAAAAAAAAAAAGAGCTCTGGAGCACTTGTTTGAAAGGCAGAAATTTAGCCATTGAGATCAATAGGGGGAAAGATACCAATTTTTATATCTATAATGTGTAAATCCTAATTTACAGGAGATAATGCTAGATAAGACAACCACAATTTAGAGAGAAAATTCAAAGACTGGAGGGAGCTCAGTGAGTGCAGTTCTGGGATCCCCCCCCCCCCACATCGCCTTTGGATACAGATACAGTGATCCACTCTATGCATCCCAGGAGGGCATGTCATATGAAATGAGTGCCTCAAATCTTGTGCTCAGTGGCGATGCTGAACATCAAGACTTTCCTGCGTCTGTCCATCTGTGCCCTTCCCAGATGAGGGCTTTCCTGTCCTATGAATCCACACGAATGCCCGTGTTTCTGCACGGGAATTTCTCATCAGTTCACATGGTGGCCCCTGCAAAGGGGCATTTGGGAGACGATTCTCCCTCCATCTGGAACCCATGAGCGTTGGTGCCTTTAAAGCTGTGGCTATAATTTATCGTGATTACTTTTCACATTAAAGAGTAAAGAAATGATGTGATGACAGCTGCTCCCAGATTATCAGATTAGATTCTGTGTGGTGGTGTTTACCGCAGGCGGAAGACGGAGGGAGAGGAAAGGCTGGGGAACGGGAGTCCAGTATCTCAGTAATTAACATGTAGGTTACTTAAGAAAGCCAGTTGTCCCGCTTCACTTGGTAGATTGATAATGGATGTGCAGGAAACCCTGGTGGATGAATTAGGACATAACTATTAATAATCTATTAAATGTTATTTTTATATTGAATGTGGAGAATCTGTTCATCGCCAGTAGCCACGTGAGGGCGCTGTTCGCACGGCAACTGGTAATTTCCCGGCGTTATAAAATAAAAATCACCTGCCCTTCTTTTAAAAGGGGCTTTTTACGGAAATCTTGAAAACAGCTGGCTGCAATATTGGAAGGGTTTTGTTTTCTCAATGCCTGTGGTCTTCTGCTTGCTTTTCACTTCCGCTGCCATTTTTACAGGCCAAATGACATAGGATGAAGGCTGTTCGTAACCTCCTGATTTATATATTTTCCACCTATCTCCTGGTTATGTTTGGATTTAATGCTGCCCAAGACTTCTGGTGTTCAACTTTGGTGAAGGGAGTCATTTATGGATCCTATTCTGTAAGTGAAATGTTTCCCAAAAACTTTACAAACTGCACTTGGACGCTGGAAAATCCAGATCCAACCAAATATAGCATTTACCTGAAATTTTCCAAAAAAGACCTTAGCTGCTCTAACTTTTCCCTTCTGGCTTATCAGTTTGATCATTTCTCCCATGAAAAAATAAAGGATCTTTTGAGAAAGAACCATTCTATAATGCAACTCTGCGGTTCCAAGAATGCTTTTGTTTTTCTACAGTATGATAAAAATTTTATTCAGATACGTCGAGTATTTCCAACTGATTTTCCGGGATTACAGAAAAAGGTCGAAGAAGATCAGAAATCTTTTTTTGAGTTTTTGGTACTGAACAAGGTGAGCCCAAGCCAGTTTGGTTGCCATGTCTTATGCACTTGGTTGGAGAGTTGCTTAAAATCAGAAAATGGGAGAACAGAGGCTTGTGGAATTATGTACACAAAGTGCACCTGCCCTCAGCATTTGGGAGAGTGGGGAATTGATGACCAGTCGCTGGTTTTGTTGAATAACGTCGTGTTACCCCTGAATGAGCAGACGGAAGGCTGCCTGACTCAGGAGCTGCAAACTACTCAAGTCTGCAATCTGACCAGGGAGGCTAAAAGACCACCCAAAGAAGGTATGTGCCCAGAGAAAGGGGGGAATGGGTGTTGGGGGCAGGGGGTGGGGAAAGCTTTGCATGGAAGTAACCCTTGCTGGATCACTCCTTAAGCCTAATTTATTCTGTCAGCTTTGACGTAATTTGATTTGTGATCTTCACTGTTGAAGGGCTCTTAAACTAGGTTTAGCCTTCATGACATTAGAGACAAGCAGAGGAGATGGGCAGATCAGGAGTGTGCTCTGCAAGTCTGGGGAGAATGCTCAGGGGAAGAGAGATACAGAAATGAGAAGCCAGTTGTGTTAAGGGTTAATGAGGAAATGTGTGTGTGCTTCTGTGCAGGCTAGGAAATCTACACGTGCCCCTAAAGGTAAATGCATATACAAACTCGCTTCTACTCAGCTCCAGCAAATGTCCTCTTCCTTGCCTTTCCCCTGTTTCTTTCCCTCTCTCCTCTCCCTGTGACTTGAGGAGACACTCAACAGAAAGCCTATGTGGAATCGGAGACTGCCTGTCTCTGAAGTCAAGAGGGACCATTTTTTTTCACCCAGGTCCTTGTTTTTGTGTAGAGAATTGTGCACAATACATCCCTATGTGTGGTCTTTGGCCGGGCAAGAGAAACACACTGGAAGCCACAGCTCCCTGGGTCTCCTCCTCTGAAGTCTCCAGCAGAAAGGAGGGGGTGGTGGCAATGAAGGCACAGACAGATTCTAAACCACCCCAGTTGCTTCTTGCAAGTCGTTTCTCAATACTTTCTTGGTCCTTTGGTGATATGGTGATATGGCGAGACAGAGAGAGAGAGAGAGAGAGAGAGAGAGAGAGAGAGAGAGAGAGACTCAGAAATGAGCTAAGTAGGGAAAGCAAAACAAAATAGTGTAACGGAAATGCAGAGGAAGAATCGCAAGTGTTCCTGTGGCTTGTGATGTTCACCCATCCTCAGTGGGGGAGCTAGCAGAAGCTTTAAGATTGTGGGTTATTTTTTAATCATGTAAGAAAGCATGGCATATTTTGAGAAAATGACTTTTGCTTGGAAGGTTAATGGCTAGGCTCCTAGGCTCCATTGGTTAGAGGACAGAGCCAGTGCACATTCTTTCTTGTCCCCCCCCCCAGCCCTGCAACCAGTGAGTGTGTTGATTTCTTATGCAGGAAATGTTTTCTGATTGCCACAAAGCTCCCAGTCTGTGGAAAGGGACAGCCAAGCTCCAGTCCCTCTTTCCTCTCCCTCCCCCAACAGAAGTTGTCTTTGTGGCCAATATAAAATTGACACGTTGTTGGAGAATTTGCTTTAATGGTAGCCAAGGCTTTGTAGGGAAGTGGAGCCAGCAAGGGGAAAGGGGAGGGGTAGAGAAGCCTCGACAGCTTGGGGCTGTCTCTCTGCTGGCTGCAATTTGGGGGATGGGAATTACGGAAACGCCATGGCACAAGGCAGAAAAGAAAGTTAGAAAATCAGTGCAGGCCAATGGCAAGGAGAAAGGGCTGCAACATTTTCAGATTTCCACAGGTCGGTGTCTCACTAACAGCTGTGACTGAGGAAAACAAAGTAGTTTTAAATTACAGGAGTTCTTTTCTCTAGTTAAAAAAAAAAAAAAACCCAGAGAAGCGCTTACAACTGCAGGGATGGTATTTAACACCATTTAAAACTAATTAGTGTCCCCTAGAATAAGAACGACAGTACACACTGAAACTGGGATGCCACAAGCCCACTGAGAAAGCAGTGAGCATCAGAAACCGAGCCTTGTGTGTCTTCTTGGTGTTTGAATGGGAATTATAAATGCAGTTCTTCCGTTGCTCAAATTTGATCATCAACTTCAGCCCTGATCAGATTGAAAGCGGAGAATTTATCCAGTTTTGCAGCCTGTTCTCAAATGAAGGTGGCAAAGGAAAAGTTGTGAGCTCATTATGCATGATTTTCAGGGCTGCTGCTGGTGGCCTGCATGGGATATGGAAGAAAACATTGCCGGGATGTGTAGAAGCCACAGTGCATATTTGATTTGCAGATGAGTGGGTTGGAGGCATTGTATCATAAAGCATGGGTAACAGACTTATTCCATGTTGCTAATCAGCTGTAAAAATGAGAAGGAAATACTTGCAGAGGCAAATATGTGCTTATCTTGAAATTTTATAATGTGTATGAAGCCAAACTACCAAATTGATATAATAGAGGATTTTTAAAGCTGTATCAATAAAAATTATCCTATATTCGTTGCAGTCTACATTTGTGCTTTTTAGTTGTCTGGGTGCCTGGAGTTAGAAACGTGAGGATTAGTACTTCCTTTGATACATTGTAGTTCGTGCATTTATAAATAATTCCTTAAAATATGTATGATAGCCTTCTTATCTCATCCAAAGAAGGCCTTTTTTTTGTTTAGGATGCATTGTAGAAAAAGAATATGAAAATTTAGACTTCTAGTTTTGTACCATTAATGCAAAGAACATTAATTCTTAAATGTTTTATGTAAGTGACATAAAATAGTATGTTAAGAATGATTTATTCAATATTATTTCAAGTAAACCATATAACTGCAGCCAGAGATTGAGGCTAATAATTACATACGGAATTGCTGCTCTTATTTAACTCAAGGGTTCTTCTAATTTATAATATGAGGTTTTAAAATTTTCATCCACACTTATATTATTTGATGATCATATTTTTTATGGAAGAAAATATTCATCTCTGCTGAAGGTGTTACGAGAATTAATACAGCATTATTCCCACCACAACTGTAGACTTCCAGTTCATTCATTGTGTACCTACTGACTACAGTCAGCCTTAGCCGTTCTACCTAGATTGTACCATACAAGTGGCACGGATTTGTCAGGGATCCTCCAAACAACAGACACAACTCCAGATTGTTTTTGCACAGTACTGAGATTCATGACCAAAGTATGACAATGGCTATTGTGATTATGCCCAATTTGGTTATGAGAACGGAGTTAGCACTGAGCAGAGTGGGCTCTCCACAATGGATGTTTGCTCTAAGAGAGGATTTTTTAAAAAATAAATGTTATTCACCAAGGTGCAGAACTTAGTACCCTTTCTTGTGATACCAACAATTGCAGACCACGACACCCAGCAAATTTCCTGCACTGGTGTTTCATTGACCATCTCATCTCAGTACACTCCAGAACATTCTAATTGAAAGTTGTATTTGACATAGTTGGAGGTGACATCTGCTCACAGAAAGTTAGCTATAATTCACTCCTGCTTTTTTCTTTTCAAATCATGAGACTAATTTTAGAAAAGTGACTCTTTTTTTAAAAACAGTAATTTGACAGTTTAGGTAGTATTTGGTTTCTAAGACCCTCTCTCTCTCTCTCTCTCTCACACACACACACACACACACACAGAGAGAGAGAGAGAGAGAGAAAGAGAGAGAGAGAGAGAGAGAGAGAGAGAGAGAGAGAGAGAGAGAATTTAACATTGGTATCCACCAGATTTTTGGATGGAATTCTCGGAACTGACCGGCAACCATTCAGAAAACCATTTTCACATTTTCAATAATATTTCTTTATTACAGAAGATGACTCTGGACTATATAGTTACGATAGACATTTTGCCATGAGATCTTATGTCAGTACTTTATTTAGAATGGCAATATTAAAACAGTTTGAACAGAAGAATCCTACACCAGAATATCCAAGTCATATAAGAAGTCTTAAAGGAACCTTTGTGTGCTGCTGACATCAATGGCTCCACTTATGTGAAGGGAAGCAGGATCCCTGTATAGATTCCAGGAAATCTGCACACACTCACCCATTTGTCTTTCTAGACTGGCTATGCTAATCCTGAATATTCCCGCTCCCAAGGGAAGAGCCACTGTGTAGCTGGGTAAACTCTAGACTCTAACCCGTGTGTTTGCACACATTTATAATCTTGAGGGATTTTTATCTCCAGTGCCCTAATACTTCTCTTTTCTTATTGCCTTTACATGACTTTTTCTCCTACTTTTCATCTTCCTTCTTATCTTCCTTGGATCATGAGTCTTTTGTGAATTATATTGCTTTCACTGAATCTTCCTCAAAGAATATATAATCCACCCATCTTTCCTTGAAGAAACAGACCCTGAAGTTTGCCCCTCCTTTTGCTGAGTCCCGCAGCTCTTTGCAAATACTGTAGTTTTGTTCTAGCACTTAACTGTCTTGCTAGGTGATTCTTTTACTTATATTTTCTCCTTTGCCAGATTTTTAGTTAAGTAGAAAAGATTGGAGTTTTGAAATTGTAGCCCAGTCTTAACATAATCTTGGTGACTGCAGTTGTAATAAACATTAAGTGAACGAAAGAATAAAGTTCTGAAAAGGGAAAATGTTAATGTATTAATTGCAGTCAAAAAATACTGATGAATCACTTTGGAAAAGCAGTCACCTTTTACTTTCTCTTCTATGAGAAGATGAATACCATTCATAACCTTTCCAATTTCATTAATGCATTGCTGATGTCAGAGACTGATCTCCGAGGTCTTCTAATAATGCTTTGAAAGAGCAAGAGGAATACAGGCACTTAGTATTATTATTTCACCATATTTGTTTGGACATGTGAATGATAAGAATAGCTTGTTAAGTTTTACCATCTAGAAAATAGTGATAATAAAATCGGTACATTTCTCTGCGCATATCTTCTGCCCCTTGCACTACCACTATAGTCATAGCATTTCCAAAAACTTCCCTGGCACAATTTGAAGACAATACTTGTACAAAACAGAACGTTGACTTGTATTTTAACTCTAGATTAGGAACTATACATATTGTAATAGCAGAATATTGCCAAAAATGAAAAATGCTAGTCAAAAAATGCTGATTTCCCCGTTTTCAATTTTAGACATTTACCAATTTAGGAAGTACTTCATATATGCAGTGTTTATGAAAGAAATTGCTTGCAATGTGGTTTTGGAAGCAACTGCTTTATAATATTGAGAGAGTTGAAAATTAAGTGAAGTGTGCCTGCATGTCATGCTTGCACACATAAGGCAAGCGGCTTGTGATTCAATAGGTCTTTGTGTCTGCTGCAGATAAATGTATTAAAATTATGTTTCTTCAAAAATTAAGGTAGGCGTTTTACTTCCCTGATAGTT
Source organism: Myodes glareolus (assembly GCF_982192425.1). NCBI lineage: Eukaryota > Metazoa > Chordata > Mammalia > Rodentia > Cricetidae > Myodes > Myodes glareolus. Next base: position 24,707,276 of record NC_142043.1, on the reverse strand, counting down.
GAGCTCCACGCATCCTTTAATTCACTGCATTTCCCTTAAGGGATTATACTGTTAGTCATTTTTTGAGATTGTTATTTTGTGAAATACCGTTTCCTTTAGAATTAACCTGGTATATATTTCCTATAAAAGTCAACTGGCTCTTAAAAGTAAGAATTAGTGTAATTAAAAAAAATAAATTTTCCTGGGGGTTTAAAGATAGCTCAGTCAGTAAAATATTTGCCACATATGACCTGAATTAAATCCTAGAAACCATAATAAAGCTAGGATTTTGGAGGTGATATAAATCAAGAACTGAGGAAGTAGAGATCTAAAAATTTCTAGCCTTCTTGCTAAGCTACATACCAATGAGAGATGCTTCATCAAAATATATAAATAAATAAAAAGATAAATAGCTGTCTTGATAAATATCACCTGATGTTGACCTCTGGCCTCCACATGCACATATACACATGTTCTTTCCCCTAATAATCACTATTCTCTCTCTCTCTCTCTCTCTCTCTCTCTCTCATATATATATATATATATATATATATATATATATATATATATATGCTTTTAAAAATAGCATGTGTTGGGCTTTCAGATTATGAATCCAAAAGATCATGAATCTATCTTTTGAGCTGTCCTTTGACATAAAAATGGTATCACTAATATATTTTAATTTCTTCTTACATTTGTAATACTTGGTAAATGCTATATTGAGTATAAAAATAAGTAGCGAGATTAATAATTTGATATTTTAGTTTCTATCAATATCCATGAAAAGTTCTCAGTTCAGTTTTCTAATGTAGTCATTTAATGTGTCAGAAATTTGTTTTCTTTATTTAAAATCTGAGATACATTAAGATTTCTAGATGTGTCACTTCATTGAAGTGAAAGCAGTGGTTTGATGTATATGGAGTTGAGTTTGTAGAATGACTCAGGAACCTTTGACAAGTAAGTAAACTTGACTCATTAATAAGCTGGGAATCACACCTGCTATAATGGAGTTGTGTTTAATAAGATTGCTCCTATTGATACTTAACACATTTGTCATGTTATGCTGGAACATTAACAAGCGTTAGTAATTATTTTCCTCTCTCAAATTTCTCCTTTTGGTGGTTGAAAACAGTATTGTTGTTGTTTTTTCATTGAAATTCACATAGTTCAGAGATTTATGTTTGTTATAAAGTGTTCTTCTAATATGATTGACATATAGTATTTTTATAATTGTGGAAAGTAATAGACATGATAATTTAGGTTCAACATAAAGCTAACAGCCCATGTTAAACTGAATCTTCCTATTGGTCCCTATGTTTTCATTGTTGATGCTACCTTTTGTCTTTTGATTGTCCACAGAAAAGTCTGGAAAACACTTTACTTTTTCTTCTTGGCAGGAGGATGGAGAATACAAATAAGGAAAAGTGATACTTGAGATGTTAGGCAGGCTGCAGCTGAGCATCAGCTGCCATCTTGCTTTGTGTGTGTGTGTGTGTGTGTAAAAGAAAATATCATTGCTTATAAACATTCTTTCCTTAATTTATTTATTGATGTGTAAATATTTATTTCAAGACCAGGAGTATACTGAGTATTTGGTTGTAATGTGTTGTGTGTGAAATTCTTTCTTTAGTGAATGTAACCCTGTAAGATAAAAACAGAAAAAAACAAACAAACCTGAACAAGCAAGGAACTCTGTTGGAATTTTTAAGAAAAGTTTCTATTATTTCTATGTAAATATGGTTGAAATTCTGAAGCAAAACAAAACTCAGACTGATGGTGTGAATTGCCATGTATCAAGTATCGTAGGGTAGTTACTCTCCTTTATGAGGAACGGTCCATCAACGGGCACAGCATGAAAGTCTTTCAAACCATGCATTAGAAGTGAAATAATCTTTCACTGGGACACATTTTTTTTTTATTAAGTTTTAAGATCTGCCCATGTTAAGATTGTTCTTTACAGCTGTAGTATTTTTGATTATTGAATAAAAGACTTCTATTTTATATAGCATCAGCATGTGATTATTATTTATCTGGTTGTTTATCCTATCTTTATATTTTTATTGTTATGCATCCATTTAAAAGATTCTCTTTCAATCACTGCGATTTTGGAAATCACTTAAAAATCTTATTCTCTACCTAACCATAGGAATGGGTAATATTTTAGATTGTGATTTAATTATTTGAACTTGTCTGTGAATTTAATGAAAAACCATTCAACCTCATGAGTTTGTGTACATTTTGAATTGTATGAATAAGAGACAGCATCTTTAGATCTTTCTGCTGATGGAGGCATGACTAATACTTCAGACAGATCAACCCAGTGGTGGATGATTCATCTCAGCCTGGAAAGCTGTCCTTTGGATGTCTTTGCTTATAGGCAACCAAGCTATTTAAGTTAAATTGTTTCCAAGTATTTTAAACTCTGCTGCATTATACAAAATGAAGATTATATTTGGAGGTTTGCCTTGCAAAGGAGTTCTCTTCAAATGCCAAAGGATTCTCTTTCATATCTGTTTTAAATCGCTTAGCAGGAAAGGATGGGTTTGTTGGCATTTCTTTCCCTGGAGTATGACAATAGCCATCGAGTCCCCACTTCTTACATATTCAGATGTAGTGAAGAAAATAAACGGGATTGTTTTAGTGTTCATTTGAAGATTTTGAAACTTTTCTAAAGTAAAATTATAAAATATTTTCTCTATAGTTCTCTTGATTGTACCGTTTATAGTTAGCCTTTATGTTGTGATCCAAGAGTTCAATCTTATCAGAGAATAACCCACCTTCCTAGTTATTAAAGATTGATCATTTATCTTCAGTTAGTAAAGAAAGTTCACCAAATAACAAGTACATAGAAAATATGATACTTAAAACCAGTGGAACAAATAGGAGTCTTTTCTTAGGTCATAAGTGTTACTATGAGCCCCCGCCCCCAAACTTAGCACAAACTAGAGTCATCTGGAAAGAGGAAAGCACAAGCGAGGAAATGTCTCAATCAGCTTGGCCGGTGTGGGCATGTCTGTGGGTGGCATTTTCTTGGTTAATGATTTACATGTGAGAGCCCAGCCCATTGAGACTGGTGCCACCACTGGACAGGTGGCCCTAGGTATGGAAGAAAACAAGCTAAACAAGTCATAGGCAGCAAGCCCATAGGAAATGTTCCTTGTGGTATTATGTCCCAGATTCCTGCTCAACTCCTACCTTGACTTCCTTCAGGGATGAACTATTACCTGGAAGTGTAAGAAGAAATATGCCCTTTCCTCCTCAAAGTTTGTTCTTGACAGTGTTTTATCACAGCAATAAGAAAGCATAGCAGAGCACTGTCATTTAGTTTTGTCTTTGAAATTACCTTATAAAATGGTAAACAGTGTTTGCATTATGAGAAATGGAATAGCTGACTTGGTGACCTACTTTTAAGATATAATATTTCCAGACTTCTTCTTAGATTGCAAGTTTCATTGGGAAGTGAAAATTGTTTGAAAACATATAACCAACATGTGCATGGAAATGACCTTAGAGTTCCAATGGGGCCAGATCACAATGTTTTAAATACATGGAGACATCAATAACAAAGCAAAAAGAATTCGGACTCCATCAAAGAAAAAGCCCCAAGGGTGAAAAACTTTTTGAAAATTATGAGTAAATGATAAAGTATCACAGAAAAGTTTACCCTTCTGAAAAATTGTAATAAAAAAGGATTCTGATGATTCCTTTAAAGTGATTTTTTTTTAAAAAAAAAACAAACTGATAAACTTTGGGGGAAAAAAACCCTTAATTTCTATCTACACTTGCATGCCTAAAACATAATACTTTAATTTGCATTACCCGCTGAAAGTTTAAATGCTGTTTGTAAAAAACAACGAGTAAAGTACATCAGCATTTCACATGTTAAAAGAATGCAGTCAACCTTTCCAATCAAGAAGTACATCTTGTGTAGCTCTTCTGCAGGCATTGCTTATTCGGGCAATGACAGGGTGAGATGCAGCCTACTTATACCAAAATTGTGTGGTCCAAATACTCTGATTTATCAAACAAACACAACAATAGTATAACTGAAGGAAATGAAATGTGTCGGAACTTGGTGATCTTGGTGGTTTCTCACAGTTGTGGAAACACTTTAATCAAGTTTTGTATTATCAAAATTATAAGACTCTTTCACCATTGCTGATTAATCAAACCTTCACTTGAAAGTATGCAATGGGAAGATTGCTTCAGTTGATCATAATCATTGTCAGAATATGCATCCAGTAATTTCTCTATAATGTGAAAGAACCTGGTCCTGAAAGACTATTTGACACCCAGTCAGGACAATGAACAGAATAAACCTTCTGATAAGACTGCTGTAAATAATCCAGTGGTTTCATTCATTAGATTGCAGTTCTCTTTTGGTTTGTGTGGTGATATATTCACTTAAATTCACTTTTAATGTCAATCTGAGTCCAAGCAAATTACTTGTAGGAGAATGTGTTGCAAATTTTCTAAGAATGTGTCTAAGTTTTCTAAGATGATCTATCTAATATATACTTTTTTTTTTATTAGTATCTTAGGACATTTGTGATTTGGGGAATTCTGCCCTTTTAGTTGATTTTATTTAATTTTTATCTTAGGAGATCTTGAGGACTAGCCACTGTGAGTGGGAGTTTAGGAGGTGAGGATGTGTGCTGTCTCTAGGTTCCTGGTTTGGGTTGCTTTGGGTGGGTTCCATGTCTCAGCTGAAGATTGTAGTGACGACTGCTGGGTAGCCTCTCCTGTTATGGAGACTGCTTATTTGTTCCCGGCCACCCAGCCCCGAGATAAACACACAGAAATTGTATTAATTAAAACACTGCTTGGTCTATTAGCTTATGAATATTTCTAACTAGCTCTTATATCTTAAATTAACCCATTTTACTAATCTGTTTATCGCCACGTGGTTGTGGCCTACCGATAAGGTTCTGTCCATGTCCAGAGTTTGTCTCCTACAGTAGCAACATGGCTTCTCTCTGACTCTGCCTACTCTCTTCTCCTCTGTCTGCGTGGAACTCCCACTTTGCCCTATTCTGCACTGCAATAAGCCCAAAGCAGATTCTTTATTAACCAATGGCATTCACAGCATACAGAGGGAAATTCCACCTCACTCTCCTCTTGAAGCTGGATAGTCACTGTCTCCTTATTGGTTAAACTTGTTGCTAGTTATGGCTTTGTCGTTGCCTGGCATAATCCTTGTTTTCCTTGATTCTTAAATTACTTTAACAGAGGGCAGGTGGTTGCTTCCTGCAGTTTTCCTAAACAGAAGTGGTATATACATACCTATAAATGGCTCCTTAGAGCCGCTGAGGCTGATGGGAAACCCATGCTGAATTTTCATTCGTCCCTTCAATGTGAGAAAGGATTAATAAAATAATTAACCCTTTGAGGATTGGCACACTGATCATCCAGAGTGCATAGAGAAGTTGTAATAGTCATTTAATTGCTGCTTTTTTTGAAAGTACAACTGTATAGTAATAATATGATTATTATTTTAACCTCAGCATCTTATATATGTTCTTCTTAATCACTGCTCTTATCTTATGTTCTCGAAAAATCTTTCTATATTCGTCATCCAGTTTGTTGATTATCTAGCTGACTATTATAGACATTTAAACATAAGCACCATTTTGTGTGTTTTTGTGTAGATGATAAATGTGTGTGCGTGTGAGCGAGGTCAGAGGACAGCTTTCAGGGATTAGTATCTTTCCGCTGGCATCTGGGGTTAGAATGTAGGTAGTTATGTCTCTGCAGCCACAGACTTTCCCTGATGACCACCTCACTTCAGCCATTCATTCGTTTTCATATGTGAAAAGGAACCTGAAAAGGAAAATAATTGTCTTTGTTTTTCTAAGTTTACTCATATAACTTTATAAGATTTTGTGAACTAAATAGACCAGATATTGGGAAAATATTTTTAAGTTGCCTACTCAGAATAATGGTGATATGAAAAGCAGGGCACCTTGGGAGGGACAAATCTGTTTACTTTATGTAATCTTTCTCTATTAATCTGGCAAGCTTTCAAAAACCTGCTAGCGCCCCACAGACTGAGGGATTTCAGTTTACTTTGGCTCTCCGGAGAGGTCAGCTTCCCTACAGATCCTTCAGCCTGTGGTCAGCCACTTTTGGCTGGCCTCAGTTTTTGTAATCTCAAAGCCAAGCAGTGTATATGGTTTAAGTGATGAAAAAATGCCTAAGAAATTAATGCAGTATAGAGGCCCTTTATTTTTGATAAGCTTTAATTTCAAATATGTAATAGAATAGCTAGGGAGCAGCTTTTAAAACTGTAGCTTATGGTGTGTTAAAAATCTACTCACCTAAAAATATGTGACTTTTTAATCCCTTTGCGGTTTTCTTGGATTTTTTTAATGACCATATGTTGGTGTTGAATTTCTTGTAAAAGGCATAAATGAATTCTAGGCCTAATAAATAGTGCATGTGGTGGCCTCTGGTCTCCGTCATGAGACCACAGAAACCACAAAAACTGAACAATGATCTTATAGAGTAGGAGTTGATTCCCTAAATGACTAAATTGATGAAGGCAAGAGAAAGAAGGCAGATTTTTGCAAGCATGCACACCTTTACTCCTTAGCATTGGTAACATTAATTTTCTTTAAAGAAAAGTCAACACCCAAAATATTAAAGAAACAACCAAAAGAAATTGTTAGTTTAAGCAATTAGGAGGCCTAGAGTCTTGATTGTCAGCCCCTCCCATCTCCCTGCTCTGATCACAGAAGCAAATGCATTTGAAAAGCTGCTGCAACATCTTAGCCAGCTTATGAGAATTTGGGAAGGTTAGTCCTATGTATTTCCTTCTGTAAAACTATTTCCAATGTTGACTCACCAAGAACACGCAAGAACCACCGTTTTGTTTTTATTATGCTCAGGATAGGAGAGAATCCATAATTTGTCTAGGATCCTATGACCCACATATCTGCTCTTAGCTCCCTTCCATATATGTGAGGATTATATATAATATATAGCTCCCCACACAATGTGCTACTCAGTTTTGTCTGAGACTAGCATCTAGCCTTGTGCAGTCCTGCATCCCCTAGTATATATCAGATGATGCTTAGACACCAATGTTCTGCCACTTCTCCACCAAGTGTCATCTAACCTAATAGGCCTTTATTGTCTTCTAGCAAGCATCAGTCCACCAAGACATTTCAAGGTTTGCTTGTCCAAATATTATGGGATAGAAGCCATGATAGGTTTATGTCAAAGGTGAGGCCACCTTTTGCTGTTTCACTTTAATCAAAGCAATAACCTCTCATGACCTACATCTTGTATTTGCCACATGACACTGCCCGTAGAGCAGTGATTCCCAACTCATGGGTTGCAACCTTTTGGGAAACTGTCTATCCAGAACTATTTACATTATGATTTATAATAGTAGCAAAATTACAGTTATGAAGTATCAGTGAAAATAATTTTATGGTTGAGGTCACCACAGCATGAGGTACTGTATTAAAATGTCACAGCATCAGGACGGTTGAGAACCACTGTATATGGAGCCTGACAGTCTGTGGATGTGAGGGAGGACACCCTGGTTCTCCATTTTTCTAGTTTTCTAGACCTTAGGCCTCTCCCCAGATGACTTCCAGCCCACCTTAAAACTTGCTTTACTGTAAGCATATCTCTTGTTCACATACAAGTTTTCTGTGATAAACTCATCTCAGACACATTTAACTCTCAGATTTAACTCTAATATTATTTATTATTTTATTATTTTTTGTGCATGCATATCCTCAATATGTGGGTACACAGATATGTGTACAGTATGTACGTGTAGGCCAGAGGTTGATGCTAGGTATCTTCCTTGATTGCTCTTCCCCTTGTATATTGAAGGAAGGTCTCTTGTTGCTCTGTTTGAGAGCTCACAAATTTGGATCGACTATTCGGTCATCTTACTTCAGGGAATCTCTGTTTCTGCTTGCAGAGGTCTAGGATTGCAGGAGCCATCTGCCATTCAGCCTGGCATGTACATTACTTCTGAGACGTGAACTCTGAGCTTCATGTTAAGTGTCAAGGATTTTATCAGATGATCTGTCTCCTCAGCCATCAATAGTTTATTTAAAAATCTATAATTATAAACAGATTACATTGTGGTAGGAACATTCTGATCTTCTTTTCTATTGTTTGATTAGGCTTTTAGTTAGTTGTAAACTATCAATCCATCTGATAATTTTAATTATCTGATTATTTACTCACAATGCATATCTCTGGTTGAAGACATATTATTAAAGCAAAATCAAAATGTTATTAATATTGGAATTATATTGATATAAATGGATGGTTGGTGTATCATTACTGTTCTTCTCCTCCCAATAATTCCAGGCATGGGCTGTTTGGGCATGTCATTGGAATTGCATTCATATACCACTGTTTCTGCATGGAATTAGTTGAATAGCTCTAGCCAACCACTCGTGGGCAAAGGTAACACCACTAATTTTTTCCTGGAATAAGTCTTTGAAGTTTCTTATATCTGACATGTAAACTTGCATGTAGTGAATGTGCTCTCATATCAGCCCAGGATATTAGTGGGTAAGAAGAAACCTAACTTTGAACCTTGATCAATCTGTGATGGTCAAGAAGCATGAGAAGTTTGATCTTTGTGGCTTAGTATATAGGGTCTCCATGGCGCTGCAGCTTAATCTGCCTATTCTGATTCAGGTAGGAGCTGGCTGGAAAAGACTATGCAATAATCATGGTGATTATACTCAATGGTCCTTTGTCTTATTGTTGATGTGCTAAATAATTCCAGGTAGTTGTGGAATGACCATGATCTTATACTGTATTCGAGGGAAAGGAATTAGCTCCCACATGCATAATATTGTACTCTAGACTACAGTGCAGCTTTTATTTTGAAAGTTACTTGAAGTTTTCTCTGTCTTAGAAGTGAATTAAGCAGAAGATATTGTTATCATTGGGCGAGCTGTTACTACACCTATGCAAGTAGAAAACGGTCATTCTAGGCTGGTAGTTCCAGCTGAACCTTGTCCTGTTCACTGAACCTTTTCCTTTCTTCAGCTCTCATTTTCGCCACCATATTTTTTTCCTTCCTCTCTTTGCTCATTCTCATTTCTTTCTCTCTTTGTTCCCTCACTTTTCAATAAACACACAGTGTAGGACTTATAGATGTTGATCCATCGATTAACCGTTGTGGTAATTTACCCAGAATCTTTTATTAATAAATGTGGATGGTTTTTGTAAACAAATATTTTATAGAGGTTCCCGGGGAGTTTGTAATCACTTAGTAAGCACTGCTTCATTAATCTTAGCAATTTTCTTGTGAGGTTAATTATGTAGCGTTAATTAACCTCCCCTTTGAGTAGGTGGGTTTTTGTCAGGGAGGTATTCTTACCTCCTCTTAGAAGTGGGAGGGCAGGAGGAGGCTGGTGTGAACTTTAAACAAGCCCCAGGGTTGCTTACTGGGGAGGGAGCAGCTCTCACTGTTGGTGGAGTGCTGTCAAACTCTGTTCTAAGGCCAGTGCTTCCTTTTCCTGAGTTTCAAATTCTCAAAACATTTGGGCTAAGCTATGCTCATTAATTATAAGAGGAACACTCCCGGGGTCAGAGGAGAGTATACAATCCATTGGACAACTGAGGAATCAAAACAGAAGGCAAATACATTCTGCTTTCTTCCTTTCTGTTTTCTGAAGAAAATCTAGGAATGGAGCTAACTGCTACAATTTTGACATGTGAGTGCATTTGTGATATGTAGCACACACATGTAACGATGTAACGTTCAATGATTGAGGCATTATATGCATCTGCATAGTAGGACAGCTCAACATTCTCCAGCAGTTTGAGAATATCCTCTGTGAAACTGTACTTACTGACTTTTAACTATAGTCTCCATTGGAGAATCTTGAAGTTACCAGCACACTGCCAGAAATGAAGATAAAATTTAAAGCAGCAGGCTTAAAATTTTTGAAAATTCACTTGGCGTCTTTCCAATAAAGTGCACAAACAATTAGTCCGTGGATCTCCTTGGATATCAGAAATGATAGATTTTACTATGGACTTAAAAATCAACCATTTGTTAAGTAGTTTTCTAAAATCTCAAGACCATTCTTTGTTTGCAAACAGAGCAACCTACATGGGTGGTTCAGAAGAAGTCTCACTTACTGTGTATGGAAAAGAAAAGAGTATCAAACTCCCTTTAACTATTGATTGTCCTATGGGAAAATTTTATCTTCTAGAGACTGCAGATTCCACATCTCAACTGTCAGTGTTGTGCTTTAGATCTTTCTTACCGATGTTGATTTTATTGGTAGAACAAAATTTCTGCAAGAGACAACAGTTCGTAGTGTTCAGAGTCAAATTGCCCGGATTCAACTCCTGCTTCTTCATTTCTGGCCCCGTGCACTTCAGAATATTACACATCTCTCTGAGCTTCAGGGTGTCTTACTCTCAGTATTCACAGCAGATAATTTTAGCGTAGAATTTGGTAGATTGAGTGAGGCAGTGCTGGATGCTTGACCATGTCTACATGGGAGTCTCTCAATGCCTGAACAATGCAGTACAGGCTCAGTAAATGTTATCAACTGGGTGATCCCAAAACACTTTACTGTGCTAGAGATTTTGCTACACCAAATGAAATTTTGATTCCTAATAAAAAGTAATCCATTTATTTAACAGACCCAAGAGAAATTAAAGTGTTTCCTGGGGTGTTCAGTGTATGATAATGTGTAGCCTGTATTCTTTATTTCCTCTGCAGCTGAGAAAACAGTGAGTGACGTCGACATACCTGTTTTTCATTATTCCTCCTTTTAAAGATAAGCCATTCTGTTCACAGCATCACTATTATTCTACTCTGAAAATGAATTAGTCAGTGATGTGTAATTACATTTGGCCACGAAAGCAACTTTATCTTCCAAGTACTTTTCCAGTAAGGGTGTATGTCCGACTAGTATAGGCCTCTCTGATAGTGTTTGATTTTAATGGATTACCATTTTATTGGCTCTATCAAGTTAGAATCTCAGGACTCCTACATGTCCTAACATGAAGCCAACTGTCACTTCTGTCTCTGCGTTCCATCAATCTTCCTCTTTCTGAAGCATCAATTTCCCTTGAAAAGTGTCTTATTTCTGCCTCTTCTTTAACATTTGTTCCTCGACTTAATTAAGAAAGATAGTAATAAAATATAACTGTGCATTTGATTTCCCAAGTGATCAACTTGTTTACTTTCGGTATAAAAACACAACAAAACAAAACTTTAATTTTGTATGATGTCACGAGCATGCCAGCCAGAAACACATTTCCAGCTTCTTAATTCTCTAGTCTTTTAAGAACTCCTGGTTAGAAGCTGCGGATGAGGTCACGCCTGTGACAGGATTGTATGACAAGGAGACCATAATGCCCATAAAAGTAATTTTGGAAATTTAAATCAGTATCCAAAAATGTTACTATTATTGTCAACATTGCCGACATAAACCTGTGCATTTAATTTCATATCTTTGGTTCATTGGTGTTGAGGCTTTGAATACAACAGCTCTGCACTGTGATAATGCATGTCATAAATTGCATGGTCTTCAATATACTTGAGATTCTTCAAGAAGATTTATATGTTGTTAGGACAGTTTTAGTTTCTTTATATCAATGTCAAAGGGTAAGAATTTTAACTTCAGATGGAAACATTTAAGTGTGTGATTTCATCTTTCACTGGCTCTGTCTCTGGAAACCAGGGCAGCATGCTTTATGTTACTGTGCACTTTCTGTCCTTTCAAAACAGGGTCACATCTACGTACTTTCTTTTTCTTTTTGTTTTTATGTAGTCTAAACAAGAAATAAACACAGTTAATGCATAGGTATTCAGGAACAGCCAATTCTCCTAATGTATTTTTTAAGCAATGCGAAATTTAAGATTTAGGCTTCTCCCAGTAAGTGATGCATGTTGGCTTGCTTTTATTCATTTTCAGATGTGAAAATCAATTAGTCATTTCATAACGAGCTTCCACTCTTTCATTAACCAAACAGGTAGCTTAGAAATAAACACATCTTCTCTTTCCTCTGGATTTCACGTAAAGCCGAGAGTCAGGATTAGAGGACAATGATAAACTCATCAAATTCCGTCCTTAGGAGATTAAATTGTGATGTTATAGAGATACATTGTCTAGAAGGCAAAGATTACATAATAAACACTCATCTCTGTGTCATATGAAGCAATAAAAATTATATGTGCCATTATTTATAGAATACCAATTGTAGTCCAAACTTCATAAAGTTTGTGGAGTATTTCTTTAGAAATTTGTCCTTAAAAGACAAATACATATAAGAATCTGTTCTCTAAAGGAGAAAAGTGTAAGTATATTAGAGAACGAATTTAGTCTACTCACGCTATTCTTCTGATTGACTCACTTAATAAATTTCGTAGGTAAATAGAACATCTGCCTATCTCTTTCTACCTTTGGAATGCTCAAGTTTAAAGAGGTTTAACAAACCAAATCACTTCATAAACACCTTTTTGAAGCTTGTAGCTTTATGTCTTTGAACACAAGTAGCAATATTAATAGGTGTATTTATATTCACAGTTTTTCAAAGACAAAATTGAATTGAACTATTCTGTTTTCTCTCAACCTGCTGAAATCAAGCAATATCAACTTAGCATTTATTTTGGCTAAATGGATAGAAATAGGCGATACAGCTGACCTTTCCTCCAATAAATGTTTCTGTTTACCAGGCAGCAGTTGAATAGTGGTTAGCACAGTAAATCTGGTAAAAGAAATTTTTTACTTGCGCTGGCTGTTGTTGACTGAGTTTTCTGTCCTGCCTGGTTTCCGCAGTCGTTAGGTCCCAAAGAAATCACACATTAGTTATAAACTGGCCCATTAGCTCAGGCTTCTTATTAACTCTTACAACTTACATTGGCCCATTATTCTTGTCTATGCTAGCCACATGGCTCGGTACCTTTTTCAGCAAGGCAATCATATCTTGCTTCTTCTGTGGTGGGCTTACAACTTCAGAAAGAGCTTTATTTTTCCCAGAATACTCCTCTTCTCCTTGACCCGCCTCTAATTCCTGTCTGGTTGTCCCGCCCATACTTCCTGCCAGACTACTGGCCAATTAGCATTTATTTAAAACATAATTGACAGAATATAGACAATTGTCCCACACCAGGTTGTTGTAAAGACAATCTAAATGGAACAAAATAGTCCCCTAAGCCTGTTTACTTATATATTTTACAATATGTCAATGAATTTCTTCCTGTGTATCTGAGGCCCATGAGAGATACTTATTAAGTTAACTTTTACTGCCCACATATGAAAACTGTGACACAGAGAGGGGGCAAAAGTGAATTCAAGTATATGTTCTTAATCCACCATTCTGTTGAGATAAATACAATCTAATACTTTAATAATTCAAAAGGTACTAAACCCCAGAAATTCTTTGTCGCTATGGGATGTTCAAAAATGCATGGAACTTTTATTCTAAGCCTTCTCGAGTATATTTCTTAAACTATGCACAGTGGTTTTGGCTGTCTAATGCTTCTTCCAATATTTTTTTCTTTTCTAATGTGTAGGTTGTATTCCAGCTTAGTAATCAGGGTGAAAGTGATTAAATTTTGACCTGCTATTAGCATACAGAGCTCAGAATAAGTTTTCTTCACTTATATGAATTTTAAAGACTCTATGTTTTTAATTAATGTAAATATCCACTCAGGTATAAATGCAGCCTATTTTTAATATTCTGTTCTAGAAAAGCATGAATGTTTTATGTTACAAGTGCAAAGACTTTGCCGTTTAATTGCTTTGAACTTCTCTTAGCACCACATTAACACAACTAGGTGCTTAATCTGTTCTATAATTATAATTATGGAAGATCAAAATAAAATAGAATTACAATTACCTCTTGTATAAAGTAATGATTTTAAGTTGTTAATATGTCATTTATAGTCGACAAAAATATAGTTAAATCCAGCATCTTGTAACGGCAAAAGAAACAGGATATCTATAAAAAGAAATAGAGGTAAAAAGTTCATTCCTTAGCTGAGGGAATAGGTTATTTAATTTTTCTTTTTTAAATAATTTGTTAAGTTCCTTTTAAATTTCAGCTTTTGTTTGGCTGGGTACTGAAATTGAATACTATCTTTTTAGAAGCAAATAATTTTGGGTCATTCTTTATATCAATTTAGGGATGATCTTAATTATAATAGCCCTCAATTATTTGAAACCAATTTGATCCAAGCTTGCTACCTTATGGCAACGATTCAGTGTGCTAGAGATATAAACATTCAAGAGAAAGCAATCAAAATGAAGTTACTTTTCTTCATAGAAAAACAGCTACTTATTTGATTTTAAGATTTTAGAGGCCATTTGTAGACCTGTATCAGGCAAAAACTAAAATTATTATTTGAAAAGTGCATCAGAACATGTTTTTATTTTCACTTCATTAATTTTATGTTTTTGAATATATTTTCTATATACATATGCTAAATACCATATTCTCTCAGAAGTGAAATTTATTTTGGTTGTAATTAAAATTTAATGTATTTTTGTATTCTATCTGCATTAAAACACAACCACATATCTATGATAATATTTATTTGTGTATTTCATCATCAAAAACCAATTATATTTAAATAAAATCAGAATTCTTGTATTGTGCTAATTATATATACATTTTTTAGGGCCATGATTAAAAATATTTCAGCATATGCAAAATTTAACAGATTAAGAAGAATTTAGAAAACTATTCCAAAGCAATTTGCTTGTTTTGAACATCTGGTTAACAGCTGGAGTAATGAAAGTCAACACAGCAATAACCATCTCTTACACTGATCCCTCATGCACACACAAGCTCTAGGAAGGATTAACTACTATTAAGTCTTGCTTTCTCTTTCCCAAGAGATTTCTTCCACTAAAGAAACGACTTTAGAATTCTTAAGCACATCAGCTAAACTATATAAAGATTATGAACAGTATTGATAAACCTCAGATTTCAGTCTGATATAAGTTCCTGGGAGAATACTATCTTTGACAGGTGACATTGACATGCTACAATAAACTATCTTGGTAATTCAATGAACACACTTAATGCCCAAATGATATTGTATCAATAATTCCTGATTATGAAGCTGAATCTGTTTACTGAATTGTCCAATTAGTAAAGCCCCGGCTCACCCTGCTAAGGTGTTTATTAGTAAGATTATAAATTTTGTGGTGGATAAAATGTAAAATTATCTAGATTTTAACAATTCACCTTTTTACTGTTTCAGGTGAATTTATATTTTATTGTCAATTATTGTTTTCATGTAGTGTGCTGATAAATTTGGGGTACATTCAACTGGAAATGTTTAAGAGCCTTCCTCCTCAGTTTCCCTGAAAAAGGCTTAATTTATATGCACACTTACCTCTATATGGAACGGTAGAAACAGCTTATGTGAATCAGCCCTTTAATTTACCGGTGACTTTGGCCAAAGTCACCCAAAGTGATATTCTTCCCATTTAAATTGTATTCCTACTATTGAAATTCTTCCCATTTAAACTGTATTCCTACTATAGAAATTCATAGGCGTTTTGTGTGACTAAAAAGTCATTCTTAAAGATAAGCTTGAAATCCTAGTGAAATTGACCTATGGTAGTCTTTCTATCCTGTACCGTCTCCAGTGATAAAAGAAAAGAAGCACAGATTGTTTTATAATTACACATCTATACTAATTCCATTTTGTAAGTATTTTTGAGGAGACTGGAATGAGACTGCAGATTTTTAGCAGGAAGTTAATTTAGGTCAGAATGAGTCATAAAAGCAGTAGATAGAACATAGGAACACAGTTTATGAAATACAATTTTTGATAAGTAGCTGAAGGATCATGATTCTTGGTGCTTTCCGTCTTCCTAACATAAGATTATTCTGTAACAAAATATGTATGTCTACGTGTGACAGCTCACAAAGGTACACTTTTTGTTATGTACACAGTGTATGGGTTCACCTTGACCTGGCTGCAGCCACCGTCCATGATATCTGTCATGATTATTCTGGGCTGGTTTTCCTGGAATATTTTTTTTTATGTTGTATACAATAAACCAAGAGTTATATATGGAACTTTGTGAGCAGACACTGGACCTGTCCATATCAGAAATATGCTGCTGGCACTTTTAACATTAGTTTCAAATAAAACAGGTATTTTCTGGCCTGGATGTAGTCATTTTAGTCCTGACTACTATATAAGCTCTTTCCTTCGTGAACTTGCAGGTATGTGCTGGTCTAGCCCCACAGAACCATGTTCTCGCAGTGAGTCTCCAATAAAGACATTTGTGATAGAAGTAGGAAGGAGTAGATACGAGTTATAGTGGAAAGGGTAGAGGTTGCATGGAATTTAAACAAGTTAAAATGTATATCTCAATAAAAAAAACAAAGTTAAATTAAGGCATCTATGCTAGGTAGTAGGGATCAGTAAAAATAGCAAACAGACAATTTCCCTTTGTATAACTGGTACTTAAAATTTTTAGAGAAAAATGTCAGTCAAGTGAGTAAGGAGTTATGGTAATAGAAAAATAAGTATTTCATTTATTAAATGGCAGTTTTCTAAGATGAAGAAAAAATTGAGTGAAACTTTGAGAATACTTCAATGTAACCCTTTAGAGGCTAAGTCTGGAGTACTGAGAATTAAATAATGTTTGCTGAGAAATTAAAAGCTATGGCTCCCAGCATCTCATGGTGATTTAAAACCATCTGTAATTCCAGATCTAGAGGATTGAGCTCCTATTTCTAAACTTTACAGGTCTCAGATATATGCACAGTGGACATGTATGCATACACTAGGAACACTCATGCACATCCAATAAATAGGCCTTAAAATTAATAAGGCATTTATTTCTATGTAATTCACAATGAGCCAAGAATGGCAAAAATGTAAATCTATTTGGCCATTCAATGTTTCATAAACAAATTTTTCTATATTCATGAAGTCAAATTAAAGTTTTAATGTCTCTATACAGAAATAGCAAGTGTGTATATTTTAAAATGATATCCATAAATAATATTTTACTTAATAAATCCACCTATGACTGGACCTCAGACCACAATGGACTATCTATGAAAAAAACATTTAAAAACTTACTAAACAACTACTTTGCATGTAGACAGACCATAACATTGAACAATGAAAATGTTTTGGATTTTCTGTTACCATTCTAGAAGAGCTATGGGAGAAGTGAAAATAGAGAAAAATAATTCTTGATGTTTCAAGAAGTGATGCTTTTTATATTATAAAAATACTGTTGCAAAGATACTTTGTTGCCAGGCTAGCTTAGACCCAAAATAATCACACAGAAACTGTATTGGTTAAATCACTGCTTGGCCCATTAGCTCTAGCTTCTTATTGGCTAAATCTTACATATGAATTTAACACATCTACATTAATCTGTGTATTGCCACATGGCAGTGGCTTACTGACAAAGTTTTGGCATGTCTGACTCTGCCAGAGGCTTCATGGCTTCTCTCTTCCTGCCTTCCTTCTCCCAACATTCAGTCCATTATTCCTCACCTACCTAAGTTCTGCCCTATCAACAGGTCAATGCAGTTTCTTTATTCATTTGCCAATAAAAGCAACACATAGGCAGAAGGACCTCCCACACCAATACTCACAGATGTAATAAGAATTTGTCAAATAGACAGTAACTTACCTTTCAAGTTGTACTTCACTAACTTTGATGGCAAGAGTAGAAGAGATATAAAAGGTAGCATACTTGTCTATTTTCTTATAGTTGTTTGCCTTTGCTTTTTGATTTGAGGACAGTATCTTGCTAGGAAGTTTGCAATAGCCTACAACTCATTGTATATGCCAGGCTTGCTTCAAACTTGTGATCATCTTGTCTCAGCCTCCTAAGAAACACCATGGTCTGCACAATTCATTTCTCTGAACTTTCATAAGTAGCTACAAAGAAGGATAGAGTTTAAGAGGTTTTGAGGCCTCCTTATTTACATTTTTATTTTCACAAATTACCTCATACTGCTAATTACTTTATATTTCAGAAATGCCTTTAAAACAAGGGGGGAAATGTAAAGCCCACGGCAATTTGTGGTATTGTACACTTTACCAAGTGATATTTCCTTAAATCTTACCTAGACATCTAGCATAAAGAAAAAATTGAATTTTATTTTGTAGACAAGTTATATTTTTGTTCAGTATTTAAATTTTACTACTATAATTCATCAGTTCCATTTTTACTACCTTGTAAGAGTGCTTCCTGATTTCTGAACAAAGTTTTCTCTGGTCAAAAACTCTATGATTTACCAAATGTTCGCACACTAAATTATAAATAATACAGAGTTCCATTTCAGTACTTGAAATTAGTCCGTAAATTTTATTAATTTTTTTTGGAATTTTAAATTTGAGGGTAATAATATAAAAAATCCTTTTTTTTCAGATCTCAGAAATCATCCTAGTGACTAATAAACAATACAGCTAAAAGTAATCAGTAAATAAATAAATTCATAAATGAATAAAAATAAAATAAAATGAATTCATAAATTAATAGAAACATACGTAAAAAGTAAATGCATAAAATCATCTAAGTCACACAACTTATTGTGCCTTTAAAAAATGCTTGTATTTACCAAAACGTGCCATTAGGATCATCGGTTATTCTGCCGTCATGAGTTTGATTTTTAAATTGTTCTTCAGCGGACATTAATAGTGTGGAGTAAAAAGCAGTTTTAAGGAGCAGAAATTTTACACCTATCAATGAATAATTTCCCTTGGTTTCAGAAGTATTTATCAAAGTTGGGGCAGACACGTCAGCTCCGCACTGTCTCTTCTTTGTCTAGAAACTGTTAGAGATGAGAACGCCAAGGAGTTCAAGTATTTTAGTATAATAGAGACAGTGATCTTAGGGTAAAGTTAGTTAGTCACGTGTATTTTACAGAGGGAACATCTGCAGTGGAGTGATTTCCATGCCATTTAATATTCTCTAAAAGCATCTCAGTCAATAGAAAAATCACCATGTCAGCAAAGTTTGATTATGGAAATTCCATTCACAGGATAAAAGGATTAGCTTTAAGTGGAAAGAAATTGCACAAGTGAAACTTATCTTTTTAAGGGTAAGTGTTCTTTTGTCCTTTTATTTTTTTCTAGTGTTCCTTAAACATGTAGAGAAAAAAAAGCGATTTTAAGCATTGTTTTTGCAGCATCAGCATCCCAATTCCTCAAGAGCCATCCCCCTCAAAAAACATATTTAGGAAAAATAAAAACATTTTTTAAAACATCTTTGATATTTGAGTTAAAATATTTGTATGATCTGTTTTGTCACACTAGAAATTTACATATTGACATTGAACCCACCCCCATATATACTGAAGACACAGTAGTGCAGCTGAGATGACGTAGTAAAGTACTTAGAAGTCAAGGTGGTATTCCTTGCTTGTAGTCCCAGCTTTGCAGAGGTAAAGATGGGCAGAACTCTGGGAACTCATGGGACAGCTGACCTAGACTGTGACGGAGGACCCTGGACTCACTGTCCGGCTGACCTAGACTGCGGCAGAGGACCCTGAACTCACTATCCTGCTGACCTAGACTGTGACAGGGGACCCTGGATTCATTGTCTGGCTGACCCAGACTACGATAGAGGACCCTGAACTCACTGTCCGGCTGATCTAGACTGCGGCAGAGGACCCTGCACTCACTATCCTGCTGACCTAGACTGTGGCAGAGTACCCTGGACTCACTGGCCAGCAATCCTAACCTCCTTGGCTAGTTCTATCCAGTTAATAACACATTATAAATCATTAACACTAAAGGTGGTAACACCTGAGGAATGATATCCAAGATCGTCCTCTGGTCTCTACGTTTGTGCACACCAAATATGAGCCTACATCTGAACACAGGTAACACACATGCATAAACACACATATGAGAGAGAGAGAGGGAGAGGGAGAGGGCAAAAGAACAAGAGAGAGCACAAATCTGCGTTGTGCCAATATTTGGGGGATTTTAGAAGGCAATTAGGTTTAGATATAATCCTCAATAGTGTGATTAGTTGCCATTATCTTAGCAAGCTAGAGACCAGGGAGCTAACCAATTGTATTTCACTATTTCAAATTCAGTGGCAACCTGGGAGTCCACAGTATAGAAGTGGACCTTCTCCATAGCATGATGCTGCTGGTATCCTGATCTCAAACTCAAAGACCTCAGAACTGTGATAAAAGTTTCTGTTCTTTGTAAATTAGCCAGACTGACAAGTCTGTTACAGCTTAAATGAGGAAGCTGATGAGGAACTGTGTGTACTCAGGATTCAAAGGGCCAGAGACATGACTTGATGCATACAGAATATGTTCCTTCTCTGTCCTGTTGTATTTCTTTTAAATACTTGCTTTTAGTGGATCTCTTAATGTACTATTAGTGAAATAAGATAATCTCCAGAAATTATGCTTAATATTTTGAGTATAGTTGTGCATCATTATATTCATATATACTAAGTTTTATATTTTTCTAAGATCTGTATATGGTTGTGAATTAATAATTATAAACATCATTGATCTCTAACTTCTCTGTACTCAATTTTAACAATACAATCTGGTCTATTAAAAGTTTATTTGACTTCAAATGATGAAGACATCATGTTTAATACATTGTCATTTAATTATTCACACATGTATTTTAGCTAGAGTTTATTCTAGTTTATTCATCTACTTCTGGTCTTAGGAGGTAAGGCTTGTTCTTTCTTAGAATCTTAGCTTCCTTACATTGAAGTGTCTCAGAGAAAGGTTTTACACTTTTTTACACTAATAGGTATGACTTTACCTTGAGAAAAGGAGAGTTTAAAATTTCCAATTCTTTATTGAATTCCCTTTCTTTTCTACCCATTATAATTAGCTTGTGTGCGGTCACTTTGCACGTTTACATTAGATGTGAGCCTACCGGAGGAGCCTGTGGCTTTGGTGGTGGGACCTAGCTTCCTAATGTGGCTCCCAGCGCTGAAGTTGTCAGCACTCATGAGACAATGACTCTTTAGAAGAACTTTTGATAAAGCAGTTTTTATTGGCAGGTCCTGATTCTGTCTCACATTTAGAAGAATATCAGTAATTGTCATTTTTTTTTTTGTTGGAGAAAAAAAGGTATTTCTGTTTTGTTGCCTTCTAAATCAAGTATAGGTACCAAAGAAGAGCATAAGTTCACTCATATCCATGATTTTGCAGTGTATAAGGACAGTTTAAGAATCAAATAAATATTAATTTTCTGTGTATAAAATAACATATTGAAATGTTATCTTATATTTTCAATTATTATATTGTCTAATTTCATTTTAATTAATTTTTAAAAATATCAATATCAAAATGTAGCATGTGTTGAACCTCACAGGCATAATTGGAAGCTTAGTTAAAAAAGTCATACTTAGTGATGGTAACTTAAAAGTTCTTGGAAATTTGACAGCTAATAATCAACATAGTAATGTCATTTTAGAAAAAAAATTTCCTATGGAAAAATGTCATACTTATCAGTATGATTATTTTTAATATTTTAAAATATGATATTGTCCTACTACAGCTATTGTTTGAAAAATTGGAGCTACAAATGGTTAACTCTCTTAGATTATTTCATAGTCAAACTGCTCTATATGCAATGACAGCTCTCTACACAGAGCTGGAGCACTGCTTTAACTTTGTATGGTAAAAGATGTAAAATTAAAATATGTAAAAACCAAATTCAGTTTATAGCTAAAAGCTAAAACCATGAAGTGACTGAGAAAATTTATTACTTGAAGAGAAGACTCTGATAAAGCTTTGAAGTGAGTATTTGCCAATGGGGCAATGCAGCTGGAGTGGGTATGTTGTCCATTTAAGACCCATATCAAATCGCTGCCTTCATTTTCACAAAATTTGGATTTGAATCAGAATGTGCCAATTTATCTATCTTCCTCTGCTTGGATGCTGTATTCTCTGTTTAACCCAAATCAGCACTCATGAGACAAATTTCAGGAACCCTGTAATCTGAATTCATAACCATGGAGCTCTGGAGATTAAAATAATGCTTAGAATTATCATGTGTTCTAAATAAATATTTAAAATAATCCCATACCACAGTGTAGTAATGAATAGCAGAATCCCATAACCACCTCTGCCACCGCACAGTGTTGCAGTGCTCCAAAGAGCATTTACAATAACTGCAAAACCTTTTTATGGTCAGAGTCCCAGGCTGCCTGTTATGGTGCCATGTCCTATTTGTCAAAAGAAGTAATGAGACCAGCTGAGATTTAAGAGTGAGAGAAACAAGACCCTTAATGGGAAGACCTGTAAAATATTATTGCTGTGTTTTCAATGAGTTATATCATAGATTTTTGTTTTGGCCAATAGCACAGTGGAAAAAAAAAACAACTTGCAGCGAGGACTAGACTTTTCAAAAAAATAAAAGATCAGAGACGCTAGCTCCTGTAGTCCCAGTTGTTCTAACTAATTCTGATGATCCGTTCCCTACTACCTATGGTCCCAGAAATGTGTCCGTCCTGATACAACTGTCCATAGATGAGAAGAAGCACCTATTCAAGCCACATAATCTTGAAAAATTATTAACAACTATTGTTTTAAGCCATGTAGCTATAATCGACTAAATGTGAAGCTATCAGCCTATTTTTAGTTAGAAATTGGTATTATTTCTATAAATTTAAAACATGAAAATTCAAGGGGCTGGAAAGATCACTCAGAAGTTCAGAATTCCAGCTGCACAGGCAGAGTGCCTGACTGCCCTTGTAGTTTTCAGTACCCGTGATTCGAGTTCAGGGGTTCCAGTGGTTTCTGCAGGCTGCTGACAACACCTGCATCTACACTTGCAACACATCTACATGTCTTCACATAGAAACGACACACACAGACAGACACAGACACGTGCTGTTAAAAATAAAATTAATTCTTTAAAATGGAATTTTATATGTAAATGTGATAGGTTCAAAATGTAGCATTGGTACCATTTTCACATATGGTCTATTTCTAAGATAAAATTCTCTATAAATTCATTTACTTTGGATTGTTGGGAAAGTCTCACTCTTTGTTTAGGTCTCATTATTGCCATATTTAAAATCAATATTTCCAGGATCATACATTTGCTTTTTCTTTTACGATGTGCTCTATCTAGCATAACTTTAGGGAATTGGACTCAACTATGGAAGACAGGTAATTAAAAAATAACAGACAGACAGAGAAATAGGAATAGCCAAAGTGTGAATTGCTGGCTTTCTGTGGGTATGAGGTTAATGTAGTCCTAGATCCAGCCTTGCCCATGCCAACAGCAGTAGCACACATTCACTGAGATCTTTACTCACACAGGACTTCCACAATCCTTACTCCCATAACTTCTTTCCTTTTTCTTCTCTCTGCCCTGACAGTGTAATGAACATATAGTTACACCTAACTTCCCTCCCTAAATATGCGTTCTGAAGGAGAATTTCTCCGAGTTCTCAAATGATCAGTTCTCTTTTAACAGTAGAAAAGTTATAAAATAAGCTTTCTATACTGATTTTTATTTTCTCCTAAGTTCTGGTGAAAAGGGACAGATAAATTGATTTTACCAAGGCAATATTTAGCAGAGATAGCAGTGAGAAACTATTGCATAAATACAGCTAGCATAATGAATGAGACTTTATATCCCCAGCTCTTTTAATATTCCTGTCTGCATTTTCCTAGGGACACAAGCACCCTGATAGACAAAAAAAAGATTAGGGATATCTGGGTTGAACTTGCCTTGAAATATGATTGGTGCCTGTTATGTTGGTTGTGATGTTTAATATTATGTGTATATTTGGCTTTGTTGTGGGATCCAGTTTCTGGTCAAAGATAGATTCTAGGTGTGATTGATACTTAGATAAATATTTTATAAAGAGTAGTATTCCTTGTAACCAATTGGAGGGCTTTGAAAAACGACATGTTTCCCCATGAAGTAAGATTTTGTATCTAGACTTCCTTTTTTGAAGCTACATAAACTCTTTTCTGCTCCTACAGCCAAGAGGAGTGCCCTGCCGATCTGAAACCTGGCATCTATAGCCCCTTCCTAAAGTAAATTACCTCCCTTTTCCTTCTGGTCTCCAATTTCTCTTCTCCACCTCATCCCACCTTTCATGCTACTTTCGGACTTGATCTACCAAGTAGGAAGATCTCTACTTATCAATCTCTTAATTCTAAAATGAATCCAAGGAAGTATGTTTAGTTTTTCTCATTGACCAGGAGAAACTCAGTCCCTGAGAAGGTAAAGGTATAGTTCTGTAGAGTGTGAAACTGTGCTGAGAAATCAGGCATATCACCTTCATATACATCAAGTTACTCATTAGGAAACCATTATAATTATCACTGGGATTTAGTATCAGTGTTTTTGTTTTGTTTGGTTTGTTTTTGTATGTATGTGGGGAGATGTTTCCTTGTTTTGTCTGTCTATTTATTTTCTGCTACTGTTGTGGACTGCAAGATACTGAGTCTATTCCCTCAGTTCTGCTTCATCTCCAGACCTTTATTTCTTCTACCCATCAATGATTTAGAGATTTTTTTTTAGAGTTTATTTTCTTTCTTTCAAATTGATTGCCATCTTTTCTTGCTATTGGATATTTTATTGGGGCTTATGTTATCAACTACTTTTCCCACTGCTGAAACAAAACACGTGAGAAGGAGCAAATAAAGAGAGGGTTTTTTTTTTCTCACTGAAGGGTGGGGGCATGATAGTGGGAGCAGCACTCAGCTGTGGTGGGAGGCATGTGTCTCTAGTCAGGAAGCAGAGAGATGGATTCTGGGACTTTTTAGTCCTTGACCTCAGCCCACAGAGTGGTTCTGCCCACCTTCAGAGTGAGTCTCCTCTTGTTAGTTAAGCATTTCTGGAAATGACCTCACAGATATACCACTGTGTCTTCTAGGTGGTTCCAAGTCTAATCCACATTGACAAGGAAGACTAATCACCCTAGCTCTCCTAACATCTTTTTTGTTCTCAACTCTCAGGCTGCCCAGTCTGCTACAATATGTCTTTGAGTGGAAAAAAAAATGCAAAAGTTGCAAAAACTACATTATCCTGTAGGCATGGAGATTTAGAATAGTTGGAATCTTTATGTTATAAAATAAGGGACAGCCTTTAATACCTAAGGTAAAGTTATTTCAAAATACCTTTAGTATTTAGAAAGTCCTTGGAAAGAGTCGTTACTCTGTTGTCAGGACTTGTGCTAGACAACATTTTCTTAGTGTGTCTGAGAGTGTCTCACTTAGATAGAGGAATACTTTCCTGACATTAATAATGTACTTTCTTTGATTGGTTTTGTTTGCAAAACCAAGATTCTGTAGAATAGTCTGGGTGGGAACATGAATTAGTTGGACTATAACATGGTTCTAAAAAAAAAACTAAACATCTTTAAAATATAAAAAATATAAGATAGTAAAAATATATTTTTGTTACCACAAATGCATAAAAATAGAAAATATTAAGTATAAAAATATATTGGTATAAACATGTGTAAACAAATACACCTAATTTAATGGAAATTCACATGGATATTGTATTTTTCTTTTGCAGAGACTTCATATGGCAGGGTAAACAGTTAAAAGTTAGAATGTAAATGGAGCCTGCAGGAGTTGTGAACGTGATGTTATCTTGTTTTATCATGCAAAGAGAAAAATGGTTTTCTTAGATGGTCTCAGAGACTGTACTTGGAGAGGATACCGAGCTTCAGAGAGTTCAACTCTAAGGACACTCTTCTTGAGAGCAGGTGCAGCCAGCAAGAGCGAAGGTTACAGCATTCATTTGATTCTGACATGAAGGAGTAGCTCAGATTGCAATTTATTCAGAACACCATAGCCAGTTAAATAAAAAGGCAAAATTTAAGCCAAACACTTGTAGGAATAAATCACAAGGAACTTTCTGTGGGTTCATAGATACGTTTGTGATGGAGATATAAGATCGTGGTTAGGGTTAAAGTTGGAAGTGTCTTGATGGTAGCTAAATGGTACATAATAGACACTTCCTCTAATGTGTTTGTG
Source organism: Myodes glareolus (assembly GCF_982192425.1). NCBI lineage: Eukaryota > Metazoa > Chordata > Mammalia > Rodentia > Cricetidae > Myodes > Myodes glareolus. Next base: position 24,681,353 of record NC_142043.1, on the reverse strand, counting down.
AATAGTGTTCTTCTCAGCAAAGAAAATTTTTAACCAGCAAAGAGAACTTATGGAACAGCAGAAGGGCAGTGGTAGTTATGCATCAGATGGGAGTTCTATCCAGAATATATAAAATAATGACAAATTACATTTCTAAAGAATCTAATAAGTCAGTTGGCAAATGAACTAAACAGTTCTCAATATAACATTCAACATTCTTATCCACCAGTGAATGTAAATCAGAGCTACATAGAGATTCCATCATACCCCAGTCATAATGGCTGTATTAAGGAAACAACAAACACATACTGATGAGGATGGGCAGCAGGGTACTTAAAGACTGGGTGGGAATTGAAATTGCTGAGTCATTATGGAAACCAGTGTGCAGGCTCTTCAGAAAACAAAGAAGAGAACATTGTGATTGCTAATTTGATTGTCAACTGGAATTGACTATATGGACTATATCTGGAATAAATTAAAACCCAAGCAGCTGGACACACCTCGGAGGATATTTTCTCAATGAACTCATTGGATGAGGGAAGACTGGCCATAAATATGGGTCATTGGAGGTCGGAAGAGCCATCTGAAATCTGGGCTGAGACTTCTAGTATCAGCCTACATAAAAGGACATGGAAGACGGAAGCTTCTGCTTTTCCTGTGCTTGCACTCACCTTTGCTTCAAGCTCATTTATCCTGAGGCATCCCTTGATGGTATTAGACGTGCTTCTTTGGAATTCTAAAGTGTAATGAAAACAAGTCTGGGCCTTCCAGCCTCAAGACCTGAAGAGATATCAGATTTGATGCACTAGCTAGAGTACATCCTGTATTAAATCACACACACACACACACACAAACATATACACACATACACACACACACATACATTCTATTAGTTCTTATATCATTATATCATCCAGCAATGCCATTCCTGGGTATATCTTATGATAACAGGATACTTGCAACTATGCCAGCATTCTACTAAGATGCAGGCACATTCATTTTTATTGATATAGTATCCATAACAGCTAAGACATGGAAAGAGCTTAGATGTTATCCACCAGATGAGTAAAGAAAAGATGGTGTCTGATGCATGTGTGTGTGTGTGTTGGTGTGAGTGTCTGTATCTGTGTGTGTACACACAATGGAGGTTTGTTTACCCACAAAGAAGAATGAAAATACACCATCTGCAGAAAGATAGTGGAATGGATATCAATGTAAAGTAAAATTAAGCAAGACACAGACAGGTATGCCATGCTACCTCTGACATATGGAATTTAATTCTCTCTATATATCTGTGTATACCTGTATAGGTATTTATAAGATATAAAGGTAGAACCGGAAATACTTAGGGACAGGGTGGTGGGACTAAAGTTATAGACAGTAGAATGTAATGGGGATTATTATGATGAAAGCCCCATGATAAATATGTATGAAAATGTCATAAATTAACCTATTATTTGGTACCTTAGAAATACTAAAATACATTTGCACATACCAGAAATTACATGTGAGTCTTAACTTGGATGCAGTTCAGTTGTGTGAAAGTGGTATTGCCAAGGGAAATTATTTCTTCTTTTGTCTCCAAGGTTAGAAAGGAAGAGGGTAGCAGAAATAACAAGTTGGAAATATGTTGCTTAGCTGATATTGACACTCCTACTCCTACTTTCTAGCTCGAATCCATCAATACACCAGCAGAGAAAACCAGGAAAAAAAATAATAAATTAACACATAACTGCCACAAAAATTAAGTTCAGTTGTAATCAATTTTTAAATAAACTGTGATGAAACTATTATGAAAAAGTATTAGGGTAGGTGAGAGACTAAAAGGGAAAGGAAAGAAATGTAACAGTGGGAATTATCATCCAAATACGATATTTCAGGCTAAGGAGTAGTAGAAGAAAAAAATCAATTGACATCTTAATGAAGAAGCTAAAGCACACATGACGATGAAGAGACGCAGCTTGCAGACAAGCTGAAGACCTCAAAGATATGAGATGAATGAAAACATATGCAGGAACATGAACTTTCTGGATAGTTTTCCTTACGGCCCCTCCTTGTGAGTGAGTTCCTAGGCGTTTGTGGAAGAAGGCAGAAGAGAAGCAGGTTCTTGGAAGACTCCTGGCGTGGCATTCCAACCCAGCCTTAGCAAGGAAGCTACCCACAATATCTTCGTAATTTAGCACAGATTCCAAACTCAGGATAAGTCAGGTGATAGTTGAAGAAATTGCACTTAATGATTGTCCCACAGGATATTAATATTCTCTCTCTCACTCTCTTTTTTTTTCTTTCTCTCTCGCTCCCTCTATCTCATTTTTTTTGTTGAAAGTTGAACCCAGCCGGTTAGGCTAATGATATTATTTATTCAAAATATTTTGACCCACATGGAGTTCTCCTTCAAAGGAAAGAATAAATCCTATCACTCAGGAAGCTGAGGCAGAAGGAGGGCAAGTTCACACCAGCCTGTCACAAGAATAATTAAACAGATAAGCATAAAGTCATTCTGCAATATTTTGTTTGTTTCTTAAGTGAACGCGTGTCACTGTGTGGAAGCTGTTATGTTCCCTGAATACTAATGCAGTAATGAAGCCCCAATGAAGCTAATCCACGACAAGAGGCTGGCGGTTAAGTATCTACCTATGCTGTGAATCTTTTTCCCGTTAAATTTTTATGCACTTGCTTTGGTGTACTAATATGTCCAGAATCATGGGTTCTCAGACTGTAAAATCCCTCAAGACAGGGACATTATCATATAATTTTTATGACTTGTGCAGCTTTGAGTAGAGCGCCAAGTAAAATGTGTTTTTTAATGAATATATGTTGGATTATTGATCTAGTGCTTGCATCATGTAAAGAATCCTGTGGCATTTCCAGGTTACCAAGGCTTTCAAGTTAACATGCACTTATTGAAAATACGCCATCTCAATGTTTGATTTCTTGAAATTGTGATCATTCCTATTTAAATTTGAAGGGAAAATAAGAATGGCGATTCCCTTAGAACCAACATTTTTAGAATGTTGTCATAATTACATTTTCCTACTTGGTTCTAGAAATCATAAATACATTCTCCTTTAAATACATCAATTTTCTTTTCTGGCAGTGTTATTCATTAATTAGGCAAGACAAGGACACTTAGGCTATTGGCATAGTTTGGTGGTTTTATTTCAATGCTCATTTTATCTTAGAAGACCCACAACAAACCAAAACAACACAGAAAATACATAACCCTGGATTCCCTTCTTTATATTGCTCATGTGTTTCTTCCCTTCCTCATGAAAGGTGTACTGTGCTCACTACAGGTCTTCTGTCTTGGGTGCCAGGCACTTCTGATAACTCAGTTTCTGAATAGAGTTGTAGGTTTTTTCTTCCTGTCAGGAGGAACTTTAACAAGAGTCTTTTTATTAACATGTCATTACTTTCTTATTTCAGGGTTTCTTTTCCCCCTGCAGCCTGAATGTTTCAAAGAAACATTCAGAATTTACTGATATAAATAGAATCATAGGAACTTCTAGAACTTCAGGTAATTGCAGAGGGTCTCTTGGTGGGGAGAATAAATTCTGTTAATGAAATCATTTTAGAAAGTAGTTCCTCTCCTAATGTCACAGAAAGTCAAATGAGAAACCAAAGTATCTTTCTTTTATTGAAGTATGAAAAACTCTATTTTGTGCATATGAATGTTTGCTTGTATGTGTGTTTGTGGATCATGTACAAGCCTGATGTCTATGGATGTCCAGTCCCCTGACCTGTAGTTCTGACGGTTGTAAGCTGGAAGAACTGTGCCATCTCTTCTCCCCCACCAAATGACTTTCTAAAATTTGATGTCTTCATTTTGTGAACCAAACACATTTAGTTGTTTATAAACAGGACTATTTTTATAACAAAGATCATAACTTGTATGTAACATATTTTGAGTATCTCTCAGGGTTTCAAAATGTTACTAATTTCACAATGAACTCTAGATTTTATATTGCTGTCAAGAGATTTAGAGGATTTAAAAGCACCAAGACAACAATTTCCTCACATATTCATCTCCATAACCCATCTTATTAGCATTTATGATTGCTTTCATTTGAATTCTTGGTCTGCTCTGGGCGAAGGAGCTCTCATAAGCAACAAATGAACCTACTTTCATTGGCAAAATGTATTAAAAAATCTTTTTTTGTGTGGACAAAGCCTCCTGTGTTTCATCACAACTTCTACCTAGCCCTGCTGTGGGATAACGCTCGTGTGCACTGTAAAGGTATTTCACTCATATTGGTTTAGTAAAATGCTGATTAGTCAGTAGCCAGTCAGGAAGTATAGGTGGGGTAACTCTATACTATAACTATATAACCCAGAGTATAACTATAGTCTGGTTAGACTAGGAGATTTCTGGGAAGAGGAAAAGACAGAGGCTCAGTCACCAGCCAGAAACAGAGGAAGAACAAACCATGTGATTAATCATAGATAAGAATTATGGGTTAATTTAAGTTGCAAGAGATAGTTATTAATAAGCCTGATCAACATGCCAAACAATCTATAACCAATATAAACCTCTGTGTGTTTATTTGGGACTGAACAGCTGTGAGACCAGGTAAGACAGTAACTTTCATCTACATAACCCAATGAGTATAACCCATATGCCACTGTGTGGATGTCAGTAAGCCTTTGCCATTGTGATATTTGCTCTGGAACTAACAAAAGACAGATGTGTGAATTAAAAAAAAAACCTAAATTTTAAAGTTCACTTTGTTCAGAGCAGCAGGGTGACATAAAAGGTCAAACTGAGGAGTGTGTCCAGGTTTTAGGGCTTCCTTTTTGTGTAGGTAGTTTTGCATATGTTCTTTTCATGAGATACTCAAATTCATCAATTGTGATTGTTGATATGCAAGATTGTAAGTATTATCACCATTATAAAATTGTAACACTTCATTAATTCTGAGAGTCAGAATTAAATCTAGGATGTGCAAGTTAAAACAATAATACTAATGTTACTACTAAATGTCAGAAGAATATCATCATAATAAAGCATTTCAGTAGAGTTATTACTTTGAGTTGTCTAATGAATTAACCTCACAAATGTTTTGATATTATGTACATGTATGCAAATGATGGCTTTTCTTCATTTTATTTTAATTGCTTATTCCAATTTAAAGATTTGAAAAGAATTTTTCTCTCTATTAGTTCTCTTTAAAATATTTATCTTATGATTAATTTCTAGATGGTATTGCTTTTCTTGCATAAAATTAAAAACTTGCTCATTAATATGAATATAGCACTTTAGACTATGCACAATGTGTTAGTTTTAGCCAGATTTACTGGTATTATAAATTTTACACTTTTAATGGTTGAATACAATAAGATTTTACTGTTCTTGTAACCAGTTTATTGAAAATAATTCTGACTAATGGATACCTTTCCTTTCTGGGATAGTAGGATTCATATACATTCCATGAATATCTGTATCTTTTGGGGCTGTAAAGTCCTGGGAACCCACACAGAAAAAGGAACGATGTATAGAGATGTGAATTTGCATCTTGTAGAGCAGAAATTCTTTGCCCACATTTTCACTGGCAAAATTTTATCACTGTATACATGTAGACCATTTGGAACTATTGTACCTGGTTAAGAATCTGCTTTCTGGGAACATCCTTGTTATATTTAAGGAAGGTCACAAATCTGTCAGGCAGCGTGTTGCTTCTCACAGGCAACCTTGCTCGTGATCTTTAACGTGTTCTTCCATTGAAACTTTACTCTGTGCAAACCAGAGTGACTTTGCTGAGCATAGAGCACGATAGTTCTTTTCTCTTCTTTTTTTTCAATAGGGAAAGAAGTAAACAAAATTCAACTTGAGTCACATGTTCACACGGGAAGCATTATTCAAAGAAGAAAAAGTTATTTCTCCTTTAGAGGAAGACGTTAATCATTATAAATAAAACACTTAAAATAGTACAGTAAGCATATTTTGGTATCATCTGTCAGTAATCTTCACATTCAGACTGCTGAAGCAGGAGGGTTATCACATGTCCAAAGCCAGACTGCACTAGATGTTAAAATCTTGGCTTAAAAACACACAAAAAAATCAAAAATAAATAATAAAAACTAAAACATCCCAGCAAAGTTTGAAAAAATATGCTTCATGTATTGTTATTATTTAGATGTATTATTACCCCTATGATTTGAAATTGAAATGAAGGTCATTGAAATTTAACTTCCAAGGTGATGTCCCGAGGAGGTAGAACCTCTGAGAATTGATTAGTGTATGGAAATGGGACCTATCAATGGCATTAGTGCCTAAAACAGATGCCATGCCCGTCTGGTATGCTTGGACACAACAGTTAGGAGGTGCTATCTGTGAACCAGAGAATATTATCAACGCTATAGAAGTTGTGTCTTCAGTGTGAATCTTTACCTTAGAAGAGTGAGAAATGAGTTTCTCACTAATCATTTCTAAACCAGTCAGTTTATTCTGTAGTATATAAAAGGGATAGGTAATATCTCAAGTGAATATCAGATGAAGAAAGAATGCAACCACAATAAAAAGAATTCCAATAAAATTAAACGGAAAAACAGGAAGCAGGAAGAAGGAAATAGTACAAATAAAGCTGTACAAACTAAATGGGGGAAGAGAACGAAAGAGGTCCACAGCAGAGAAGTACAAAAAGGCAAGTTTTGCAGTGTGTACTAGAGGCTGGGCTCCCTTAAGCTCTTTGTTAATGAGCTTAGAACATCGTGGACTCCTTCAAAAGGGTTGTAGAGCTGGTTAACCCTACAGCGGCTTTTCAACCCCTTTAATCCTAAAGCCTTTCAAGTCTCCTCTGAATGGAATAACTAGAGGAAGCCAACAGGATATGAATTAATTTTTAAACCTTGGGATCAGGAGCCAGGCTACATGGAGTCAGTTACAATTGGGTCACAGGTTCCCCCTTACTCTGAGGCGTACAATCAGGTATCAATCTATAACACTTTCCACGAATATTTTAGAATAACTGGAAAGGGAAAGAGGGATTAAGATACTTTTCCATCTTACTAGGTGAGTCTTTGCAGTTCTCCGTGTTTACCTCTAACAGCCAATGAGATGCCCATTACTTGAAATCCCTCCACATTAATAGCACTGTTTTCATCCTGCCGCTTTATTATCCAATAAAGAGTAAGCCCTGCACAAGGTTATTGATATTATTTTTCTGGTTTAGAGGGTAAACTATCTGAGTGACAAGGTTGGAAACATAATTAGGACATTTTCAAAAGTACAAATTACAAAGTTAAAAGTTCTTTTGACTTCATGCATGAGTATCTACATTATTTCTAACCCTCCCATTTTCCACTTATAACTGCTTCCATCATGACTCCAGCTATCTGACACATTCATCACACACACACACACACACACACACACACATACACACACACACACACGCATACGCATATTATTGAGTCCATTTAGTGCTGCCTGATTTGGCATGTGTTTAGAACTGACCACTTGAGACTGGAGAACCTATCAGGAGCCTTGCTCCTGAACAGCTCTCATTCTCTTTCTCCAAGCACCTGTACCTTGTAGTTCTTCACCTAGAATATGAGACTGTCAAATTTCCTTCATCCATATTGACTTGCAACATATATGGTCAAAATATGTAGTTTTTGCTCACCATGTTGCTGAGATTTCATGGTTTTGGTAGCCATGCCATGTGTAGGAGACATTATGTCTCTGGTGTCCTGGGCCTCTGGCTCTTTCTCTAAAGGTCTCCGAATCTGAGGTATAGAAATTGTATTATAGACGTACAGATTGTTGCTGAGCTCCCCACAGTCATTTATTTTCTACATTTTCATCAGTTATGTATTGTAGAGAGCCTACTACTAACATTTTTCCCTGATATGGTCTCTAAGTATATTTTACATACTTATCCATAGACCAGCAATTAAGTATAGCTTTTTCCCATCACTAAAAGAGCTTCAATTTTACAATTGCTGTTTATTTCTTTTTATTTGACAGAAAAACTCTCTCCAGTAACTTGCTACTGCTTTCAGCTATAAAAATAGCCTTTCCAATATAAATTAAAATGGAACAAACTAAATTTAATTTATTTCTGTTAATGAAGCCAGATTTATAGAAACTTCAAACCTTTACCATCTAGATATTTGGATTGCAGGGTGAAAAGTTAATTAAGTTATGACAAATGCTGTCACAAAGATTCTTCCTTTTATTATTATAAGGCATTTTCAGACTGAGCTTGCTCTAAATTATAGACATTCTAATAATCTTGCGGTGCTGTAGATTTTTATACTGATAAAGGTTCTGAGCTCTATAGCATTCCTATCATCTGGAAGTGGTGTCATGTCTGATCAGAAAGCTTGAATGCTACAATTTTATATGTTATGGTAGACATTAATTAATGTATCTGTAATGTTCACAAAGTACTACATTAGAATAATATATGTTGCTATAACAAAATACCCAAGGCTGGTACTGAAGTGCTTCAATTTCAACGTATTTATTAATCTTGCTGTTTTAGAGACTGTAAGTCCAAAGAGCATGAGACCAACTCTGAGAAGCCCTCTGTCAACATAAACAATGACCCTGCAAATTCTGCAATTCATAGACCAGAGCTCATGTCAAGGCAGAAAGCTGAACTTTCAGGAAGAACAGGGTCACTTACTTTTTTTTTTTTTAATGACAATTTAGAAACTCTGAGAAACGTAGCTAGTCTTCCAAGAGAACAGGTTTCCTGCTTCTGAGGTGGGTAATCTAAGCATTTCTCCCCAGACTTCACGTTGTATACTCCTTACCACCACTTACATTTCCACACAAAGGACCAAATAATCAACAAATGAAATGCTGGCAAACTAGTCACATCAAAACCACAGCATAGCCCTAAAATTGGGTATGATGCACTTTAAGTATTTCTAAAGGGAAATCTCGGTCTTACCAAAGGTAAAAAGATTTCCAAATTTCAGAGAGGATCTCAAGTTAGAACCAAGTACCCACTGCACTAACGATCTTAATTTTTTTTATTGTACCTCTGAGACATAACCCCAGAGGAATGGTTATATGGCAAGTTAATTAATTTTGAACAAAGAAACTATGATAATTTGAAAATGCTTATTAGAAATTATATGTTGATGAGTTTCATTGTTTTTTTTTGCTTGTTTTTTTGTTTTGCTATGAAGAGACACCATGACCACATCAAGTCTTGCAAAAAAAACCATTTAATTAGGATGCCTCTCTTATATATTCACAGATTCAGTCAATTATTATCATGGTGGGGACCATGATAGAGTGCAGGCAGACATGTTGCTGAAGTAGTTGAGAATCCTGTACATCTTGCAGGCAACAGGAAGTCACCTGCATGTCACATTGAGGGAATGGTGAACAAAGGAGAACTCAAAGCCCACCCTAACAGGACACACTTTCTCCAATAAGGCCATATTTCCTCATAGTGCAACTCTTTTTGGCAGCCATTTTTTTCAAACATATTTATGATTTAAACTTACATTAGGAACATGTGTATTTACTGCATCTGATGTAACAACTGAATTACAGTGTTGTTCTGAATAGAAAGTAGACACTAATAGGGCAAGTGGAGGCAAGAAATAAAATACTAAGAAGCCTATGATACTTTGTTGTCATGTACTCATGTACATGAATCCATGATCTAAGAAGAGTTGTCATCCAAGTCAACACTGAGAAGTAAGCCCTTGTCAAACCTATTGTGTGACAATATGTCTTTATAAGCATCTAGGAAACTTTCACAAACATCATTTGAACTTTGTACGATGAAGTTCTTCAAGTATGTAATTGATACAGTCTCTTTTTATTTGAATTAATTTTGTCTGAATTTGCTTTCCTCAACATAAGGGTGCATCCTTTTTGAAGGTAAAAAGTAAGAAAATGTCACAGTAGTTTGTAGGTAAAAATCAAAAGAAAAAATTTTAATATCTAGAATACTTTAATTAATTTTTGTTTTGATAGATTTTTCTGTTATTCATGTAATTTTTGATATAAGTTAATTATCAGAAAAGAAAGTCAGCTTCATTACTTAGGCTAGTATAATATGATTAGATTTCAGAACTGAGAGTCTTTTTCTTTGATGCAATTATGGAGTTCCATAAATTTATCCCACTCTAAAATATAGCAAATATGTATACAGAACACCATAAAGTTAATAAATAATAGAGGCCACATAAATAATTAAATTAGTTGAACAAATATTGTCAAACAATTGCCCATCCTAGTTAAATAAAAATAATTTGCATACTGCTAGAATAATGTAAGGAATGTAAATTTATTTGCATGTGAATTTTAAAATGTTTATTAATAATTTTGTTACGTGCTGTGTATCCCCAAAGACAAGCTATATTATTAATAAAACGGGATGCTACAGTCTATTATATGCTGTTTTTGAAGTCAAATAATGGTAAATTAAATAATAATGTAGCATAAGAGAGATTTTTAGTACTTTTCTGATATTGCAAATTTGTTTCATTCTTGCCTATCATATTTTTATAAAGTTGATTTGAAAATATTCTATGAATTAAGTTAAGCAAGTAGTTTAGAATTAAATTATGTAATGAATGTAATTATTTTACCCCTTTATGTTTTATATTTGGCATGCATTCTACAATATGTATTGATTTGTGTTAACAAAAAAAGGCTACTATTAATATCCAGTGGGTCAATGGGCTCAAAATTTATTCTGTACTATGGAAGTTGGAATTGTGTCAATATTACACTTTGATTTCCCTTTGGTTTTAGATGTAGGATCAATGAAGAGTTTGGAGTAAAGAAGTGGCATTGCCTGACTTACATTTATACATTCCTGGAATAAATTTTTCATGAAGCAGTAAGGCAGTTCTCATCTGTGCACGTGACCCAACTAGGGGAAAGCAAAGGCAGAGGACTACATAGATTGACAATGGAGATCAACGGGAATATGTTGAAGAGAGAGAAGGGGGAGGGCCCTTTCTTTGTCCTGGCCACCTGGCTAGCTTACACCTGAAATAATTACACAGATATTATATTAATTAAATTACTGCTTGGCCCATAAGCTCTAGCCTCTTATTGGCTAATTCTCACATCTTGATTTAACCCATTTATAATAATCTGTATGTCACCACCAGGTTGTGGCTTACGGATGAAGATTCAGCATGTCTGATCTGGGAGATCCATGGCGGCTCTCCCTCTGTCCTTTCTTCCCAGCATTCAGTTTTGTCTACTCTGCCTACCTAAGTGCTGCCCTATCAAAAGGCCAAGGCAGTTTCTTTATTCAACCAATGAAAGCAACACATAGACAGAATAACCTCCTACACCAGGAAAAGGTGTCAGGGTGGACTCCTAGGAATGAGTGCACTTGAGTTCATCAGTCAACTGGAGGGAACAGGTGCTGCCCAGGTCCATTGGAAGTGCAGTCAAGAACCCACTGTTCTGATGTGTTATCCCTAAAGTTTAAAGCTACGTTTGTATAGGGATTGTTAAATCTGAGACATATGGCACCAGACATGAAATATTTCTGCCTTTGAATGCTGACTTGAAGGCTGCCCTTTTCTCCAACATGCTGTCTGATACTAGTTTGAATGCTCCAGAATAATTTAGATATCTGCATATAAGGTTTGTCCTCCAGTTTTCGTGGTCACTCTGGAAAACTCTGTTTTCTTATTGCTTATCTGTGTTGTTTGTTGATGTGTTTTGTTTCACAGAAAGACTTCCTATACATTTACATCTCAATACATCCACTGTATTCTTTGTTACAAAGTCAGTTAAAACATGAAAAAAATACCCATTCCTAGGTTTTATTATAATCTTGTTAGCTTAGAAGCAAAAAAGATATTTTTTAAAGTTGTAGGTTTTGGAGCCCTGACACTTATGAAATGCTGAAAATGGTTATTTCTTGAAATATAATCTCACATTTTATAATGGGGTCATAGAAATTGGAATAGAGCTGTCTGGCCTACTTTTAATTAGGCCTTCTCTTTTAATATATCTTTTATCAAGGGGACTTGATTTCCATTGGGAAAAAGTTGTGAGCAATATGATTTAAATTGCAATTATGAGAAATTCTAATGTTAATACAAGGGACATTTTCCAAAGAAATTTTGAGTGTGCTTTTATGATATGCTAGTGTTTTTTTTAATTTTTAATAAAACTGGAACCATGATCAGCATAGTAATTGAGCTTAAGATAAAAATTCTTCCCATTTAACTTACCATATATATCTGATCCTTAAGACTATACTGTGGTATACTTAAAATATACAAAACATGGAACTAGGAGAATGTTTAAACCGGCTTGCCAAAATCACAGGAAGGTGGAGGAATATACTAGAAACTCTTATAGGATGAAAACACTTGAAGTCAAACTTGCACTTCTTTTTCTTTCTCAACTGACCCTAAACCTTGGCAGCACTCACCTTCATGGAGTGACTCAATAGACACTGAATCAAGCCACACATGTAAATGTTTAACATCTTCAGCAGTTGTGTTTCAGTAAAACTCATGGACTAGGCTCACCAAGAACTGATGGACAGTTTCCAGTAAACTACTTCTTGACTTTGAAGAAAAACAGGTTAAGGAAAACCTAATATTAAAAGTTTTAATAAAATAGAAAAAAAGGAAAGACAGATATTCAAAGAATAAAATAATACATCAAAAGCTATAAATTATTATTCCAATTAAAATAAAAGAATGTATTGCATCTCTGAAACAAAAGCTGTTTTGTATTTTTCTTGAAGAATCAGGGGAGAAGAAAAATTTATTGGCAAATCAAAATATGGGAGTTCAAGTAAAAGTTCAATATATGAAATTAAAATGCAAAATTAAAGAGAAAATAAAAGCAATGATAAGCTCTGCAGTACAAAAGGCACAATTAGAAATGCAGTTGCTTTCTGCCTATGATTAAGCAATGAAGCAGAGACACCTGAGAAATGCTAAGCTGACCACACCGGAGAGTAAATAAGTACCCTTGCAAAATCTGTGCATTTCCATCTGATGCTGAGGATCAGAGTAAAGTAGGAGAAATGCGAAATTTGTCTGTGAAGTTAAAAAGGTAGAAATACTGCTTCCCTGATACTCTCTGTGGTTGGAAAAATGAATCTCAAGGAACACCTGTTCGGAATGATGTCGTGGTGAAACATTCAGGTGTCATCGAGAACTGAGTAGGCTATGCGTGGGCTTCACATGGTGGTTTGGTTGACTGCAGGAAAATGTCTGGCCATCTTCACTGTCACCCATCAAGTGAATGTTAGTAAATATTACATTTTATGTTAGCAGAAGTTCAAACCCTGAAAAATCTTCATGATCCAATTTGTAAGAGGTTCTCAAAAATAGGAAAGTAAAATAATCAGAAAATAGGATACATACTTATAAATAAGGACAGAAGGGCACAAATTTGTCCTCAGTATTCACACAGTAAATTGAGTGAGGAAGAAATCTATAGAGCAGGCATTTCTAGTTATTAATTCCTGAGATGAAAAACCAGACATTGAATCTTTCCAGCCAAACCAACAACAACAACAACAGCAGTAACAACAAAAATAAAAAGCTGTTAGCTCACAAACCACGAGAACAACCTAGCTGGGTCATCACTTCCTGCCACACTGTAAGCAAGCACTTAGTGAAATCAAAAATGAGTTCTCACCCAGTATTCTAATTCCATCTAAATATTTAATCTGGCTTGAAGACTGGCTGAAGACTCTTTTTGATATAAAAAAAAAAGCAGAAAACTTTTTCTTCAAGTAGTTTTTCTCAGGAATCAGGTAGGTGTTGAACAGAAAAATGAAGTAGTTATGAAGGAAGAGGAGGAAATGAAGTCCATGAATAAGTAGTCAGAGGAGGGAAGGATTTTGTAGTCACACATGGCAATATCTGATGTGCTCAAACCAGAAATGCGCAGTCCAGAAACTTCCAGAATAAAGGACGACTCCAAAAGCAATAAATAAACCTCAGATAAAGTAGCATGGCTACCAGTATGGTAAAGTCCACACTTACCAGGTGGTATTCTAATTTGTTTTTTTCTGATTTTATGTAAAATAGAAACAAGTCCAGAACAGATCCATCTATTTCTCATGCACCCATTTTCATGCAATTATTCCTTATGGATTTTCTTCATAATAGTGGATATCCTTAGGGGCCTGAGTGCATGCCTCCCTCCTCTCTGTCTCTATTTCCGTCTTCCTGTCTCCTACTGCATCTCTCTCTCTCACTATCTGTCTCTATTTGTATATCATGTAATCTAGTAGACGGTGAGTCATTAGGGGTTAGAGACTTCATTTAAAAATCCATACATCTGCAGTGTCCAGGACATATATCAATTATGATAGGCGTTAGCAATTAATTAGATCTTATAAAAATGTGTTTCATAATTTCTTTCCATCATTGATTGACTTTACAAAATAGTAACTCTGAAACATTTATAGCTCATTTTATATTCTTGAAGAAAATTATAATTTTAACTAATTAAATTTAGAAAAATCTATGTTACTTTGTTGGTTCAAAAGTGGGATGGTCAATAGCTTTATACATCTGATATAGATCACATATGTGAATTTATATATAAAATTTCAACAGCAAATAGTTTGTTGCTTGAAATTTAATTCTTTTAAAACAATGACGGTGTTTTCTTTTGCTCAAACTAAATAAGCAAATGAAAAGCTACTTTAATCTTTTTGTTGTATTGTAAATATGATAAGAGATTATGATTTTTATCCCACATTTCTGTTTAATCAGGTTGATGATTGAGCATTCAGTCAAACCTCAGTGTCTATACAGAACAGGTATAGTTATCAGGTGTCTAGTTTGATTTGTGATTTTATCTTTTTCCTCATATTGGAATATCTGCTGAGAAAAAGAGAGAACACGACAATTCCATCCACTCCAGATATCCTTGGTCCAATGCCATGGTATTTCCATTCCCTTAAGTGTGTATATAATGAAGATTATTCATTTCATTGAATTTTTTGCAGTATATATATAGTATATTCTAGTATATGACTGTGGAAATAGTCTTGTAAAATTTTGTTTTGATTTTCAGTGTAGGATTGTCTTCACTTTCTCTCATATTATTTTCATTCAACACAAAACTATAGCCTGAGTGTCACACAGAAATAACATATTACCTGTATATATAGCTGTACTTAAAGACTGTTAACTTTATTTTTTAGTCTTAATATTATGTATTCATTCTTTAGTTTTTAAATTTTGTTATTAACTTACTCACTTTGTATGTATGTGTGCATGCATGTGGGAGAGAGGGAAGTACATTAATTTAGTTGAGCAATCTCAAATTTTATTGTTATCGTGTCTGATATTTTACTCAATTCTAAAGAACCTTTTAATGATAGAGAATCTAAGGATAGCTAATAGAATGAAAATTTATTTAAGCAGTTAAGGACTGTTCTTTTCTGAAGAGAAACAGAGGAAGAGTTGATCTGAGGAGAGGGGAGTTGAGGGAGTTGAGGGAGGACAGAAGGGAAGGGAAACTACGGTTGGGATGTTATATATGAGAGAAGAATAAATAAATAGTAAAGATAAAATTTATAGTAATACTGGTGTTTGTAGTGGTTAGCTTATTTCAGTCTTTAATATACCTTTTCTCCTAGTTTTTAATGCTTTATTTTAAAGAATTGATTTTTTTTGTTATTTCCCCAAAGAAAATAGAAAGACAATTTACTTTTTTCCTATAACATGTGTTTTATTACTGCTCACAAGTTTCTTATTTCCAGGACTGCTGCAAGTTTATGCTTTACAAATCCCAAGGTTCTGACAAATTCTATTCTTCCAAGAGAGAGTTGGGGAAAGAGTGTGGTGTGTTTATGAAGTGTGTGTCACTGAAGGAGAGATGGCAGTTTTTCTGACCTTTTTTATTTTAAGTTTTAAACTTTTATAAGCCTTGTGATTTTAATTCTCACAGAACTCACTTTTAATTCTGCATAGATCGAAGTCTTTTTCTCCTCCACTGTTAAGTATGGTAAGAGACATTCTTGGACTGAATCCTTCATTCTGCTATTTCCATGAGTTGATCAATATAAAGATCACATGAACCCATTCTAATCTAAGAAAAACATGACAGATACACTAATGAATAAGGCCTGTTTATATATGGGGATGGATCTGACTTCTTAATAAGACCCATAAAATCCACACTGAATAGGTTCCAGCTTTTACTTGCTATACCTGACTGTCAAACTATGTCTGGTCTTTGAATTTTCACCCAATATAATTGTGCTGAATATTTTATATCAATTTGACACAAACTGTAGTCACCTGGGAAGAGGGAACCTCAATTATGGAATTGTCTTCATCTGATTGTCATGAGCACAAACCTTGGTATGATATTCCTCATTAATGATAGATGTGGAAGATCCCAGCCCACTGTGGTAAGTTCCACCACTGTAAGAATGGTGTTGAGTTGAGCACCACTGCTGTGTTAGAGGTCATATAGGGAAACAAGCTGAGCAAGCCCGTAAGCCACGTTCCTCCAGGTCCTCTCTGGTCCATTCCTGCTTGTAGGTTTCTGCCTAGAGCCTTGGGTTTCTGCTCTAACCTTCATTTTGTGAAGCAGAAGTATAATCGAATTAGCCCTTCCCTCCTCGTGTTGCTTTTGGTCTGGTTTTATCACCGCTCAGAGATGATATCTAGGACACCAGTGTAGAGGCAAGGGACAAGTAGCTGATGTATATCTGAACATTTTGGTAAAATTGAGTCCATAGGTATATGTTGCTAGTTCTTCAGAGACCTTGGGAATCTTAGAAAGTCCATTCAGGTGAAGCCCTGGAGCAAAGGATCATTGTATTTAGCAGAATGGTTGCCTGACCTCTAGAATTTCAAAGCAAATACATAACTACCCTTTTAACTTACCACAAGATCAATTTGGAAGCTATTTTGAAGCCTGAAGTTTTCCATTATATGATTTATGGTTGTATAATTGTTCTTTCTGTGACAATATCATGATGAATGGTTTCCCTCCAAGAAAAGTACATAAGAATTCTAACAGAAAGTTAATGACACTCACTCAATTATCTTTTTAAGTGGAAGGAAGGACCCATTTACAAGTTTAGAATGCACCATCCAGAGACAAAGTACGGAAGGGATCTCTCAGGTGAAAGAGAAAGGAGACAACACTGTGGTATTGGTGCTCAGAGAAAACTAAGAGTTCTTAATGGAAAAGGAAATTCAGCAGGGAAGCTACAGTCACAGAGCTGAGGAACCACCAAATTTAATGACTGTTCCTCATATTTACATGAGGAGTATGGGGCTGTCCACTGGAGCTTGAGAGGCATACCAGACCATACCCTCAAAAATAATGATAGTTTTCATCTTTAAAGAGCTTTCATATGCCCATAGCTCCTTGTAATGAACGAGCTCTTGAGGGTGCCTTCCCTATCTATGGCAGAACTTCGACTAAGTCAGTCTTGTGCAAGTAACCAAAGCTACTGAGAGTTCATGAATGCTATAACCATGTCATATCCAGAAGAGAATATTTCCCATTACTTCTTCCTGTCCTCTGACTAGTATAATCTTTCTGTCACCTCTTTGGTGACATGACATCCTTGGTGGGATTGGTGTACAGGGTGGTGAGATTTGATTTTAAAAAGGTCGCATTTAGAGCTATATTCCATTGTATAAATGATTGCAATTCTGCAGTATTATGATTTAAAAAAGAAAAATAGTAGTAAGATAAGCTTAAGACCACAGGATATCTAACCTTCTGTTTCTCATGGGAACTTCCAGCCGGCTGTTGCCAATAGCAAGCTGGGAAAGGGACTCAGGATGTGGCACAAGCATCAGAGGAGAGTGGAGTATTGCAGACAGAGGAGCTAGTGTGTGTGTACTCAGGCAGATGTCACCAGTGCATCCTTTCAGTGCTTTCAAACACGATCTGTGGTGACTGTTGACCATTATTACAAAGCCGAGTACATGTCTATATGAATTTCTAAGATTATTATATTTCCTTTCTAGTAGCTAGACATCCATGGATGGAAGAATAAAGGAGCACAGTCATTTTCTAAAGTCCTTGAGGTCTGTGTTCTGAAATTTTCTAGGCATACAAGGCTTACTGCACTATCGAGCATGCTCTGTGAAGTGTATATTTTATCAAGACTGCAGGAAGGGTAATTAGAGCACCAAGTCTCTTACTAGCCAAGAAAAAACAGGAAGTCACTAAATAACTTACTTTTGTTACAAATAAAAATCCACTCCCAACGTTTGCAACCCTATCTTGAGCATAGTGTCTTCCTGTTCTCCATATACTTAGCATTCTCAGCTGTTACAGTTACATTTTCTGTATCAGGATCATCCTACGAACCAATCTCTTCAGAAATTTAGACTGATCCCTAGTCATTGTGTCCCTGCTCATGGGTTTGAATGGGTATGAAATGAAACTCTTCTTCCACCCCTTGGCTGATACTCAAGCACTGGACTCACAGGAAGTAGGTGGGAGGCAGCCTCCTCTTGCCTCCCACCTGCTTTTATTGAAAGCGATTTCCTAAGACCTGACTCTTCACAGGAATTACTTTGCAAGCTGCAGGAAGCACACTTCCAGACTCACTGCAACGCTAAGCTTTGCAAAGCTTAGACATACAATGAACTTTTGCTAGTTTGCGCACTTCTGAAAACAGCTCTTGACAGAAGATTGTCAACCACAATACTTATTCTCTTTTGTGTGACATTGATAGTTGGAGAGATAGCGCAGTGGTTAGGAGCACACACTGCTCTTCCAGAAGACTGGAGTTCAGCTTCCAGTACCCACATCAGGGTGCACATGACAGCCTGTAACTCCAGCCTCAGAGGGCTCTCATTCTCTTTTAGACCCCTTAGTCATCTGCAGTAACATGCACATAAACATGTGCACAGGCATGCCAATAAACAATGTTAATAAAAGTAATCTTCAAAACTTAGAAGAAAAGTTTGCATTTCCAACCATTCAATAATTCTCAGTACTCCTAAGGTTGTAGAAAGCACAAATTTTTGACTTACAGCCATTTGATTTGATTCAGCTTACCAATTCTGTGGCATGGGCCTAGTTTCCCTCATCCATGAAATGTATTTGGAAGCAATACCTCCTATATCTGTTAAGTTTTACTTTTGACATCAAGCATTTGGTTGACAGCAGAAATATAGCAATTATTTCATACTCTCTATATTTTATTACTTCATTGTATTTATTTCACAGAGAACCACACTAGGTTGAAGTTTTCTAAAGGAAAAAGAGAGACTAAACTGTTTTAAGTGCTAATATTAATTTTGTAAATAACTAGAATGTTTTTCCAGATAGCCACATGCTTTAATAACATTGTCACACTCCTTGACACCTAAGCCACGATAAATGCCTTCTACTGATTTCATTTTATTTGCTTTGACTATAGATTTTACACTAATGCTGGCTAAAATACTTCACCCATTTCAGTCTTCAGGCAGTCAGTTGGCTATTTGAATTAATCACAGGGAATCTCAGTGTTCTGCAGAGTGCATAGCTTTTCCATCACTGAATTGGGGTAGACATTTCTTGTGGTACATTTCTCATCCTGTTTCCTCTCTCCTCAGAAAATGGCCACTGATGTTGTAAGAGTGCTAAGTCACACCTCCACAGTTATGTAAGAGGCATGAAACATGAACCAGGCATTTATTTGGCTGTTAGAATATTCAGTGTCTGAGTTTTATCCCTCTCAGAGAGATTTTCAAGTTGATGAGACTGTGACACACAGCACTGTGTACCTGATGTCTGTTCTTTTTAAATTCCAGGTATATTAGCATACTCCTTACTTTGCTGACATGTATTTGGATTTACCAACCATCATGCAACCACCGAAATGTAATATGTTTGAATGTGTTGGTTCATTAGTTTCTACTCTTTTGCCCATCAGTGTTAGAAATGATGGGAATCTTGGAAATACAGACCATTACTTAGTTTACGTTTTCATTACACAAAAGCACATTCTTAGAGAATGACCATAGATTGTGTTACTCTGTAGCAGTAACTACAATTGGGTATTAATAAAGACAGCTAATTGCTAATATAACAATATTATAATTGATGGTATTATTGTTAGTTTCAAAGTTTCAGTTACTATTTCTTCTCCATCTACGTTGAATATACTGTTAAGATCTAACTAAAAGGATATTTCTAGCATTTATCCACATATATATGTGAATTTAAGTTCCATTCAAAATTGCCATCCTGGTTGATTGTAAATTACAAATATATATTATGCTTTTTTTTTTCTGAAGAGATCCTAAGGAATTCAGTGAAAGACGCTAAATCACGTCTTAAGGAGTCAGCATCTTGCTGTCTTACTCAGTCTGGACCCAGACTACTTGGCACAAGCAGTCTTCTTGCCTCACCCCGCTGAGATGCTCAGGCTGTGAGAACAGTCCTACTCCTCTGGCTAGAAGCTAAATGTTAATTCACAAAATAGTGCTAGTGCATAAATTATTGACCAGAGCGTTCATGTACATTCAGTGTATGTCATTGTGTAGATACAAACTAAGGTTTATATACAAATACTGTCTTAGACTATGTGCACTATTATGCTACGTTATAATTATGAACTTAATATTTGTAACCAAAATTGATGTCAAATATGGTCACTAGAAAGTCTATGGAAGGATAACTTTTAAATATTGAAATAGCTATGTCAGATCTCTCATTCTGTTTTGTCCCGTTAAATTTGATGCCATCAAAAATGAGGTTTACATATGGGATAATACTCTGATTATTCCTAGTTAATTTTGTGTTTGAACAGCAACCATCTCCCTTTTTTTTCCACATTGGAATTACACTGGGGATCTGAAATAAAGGACAGCCGTATGGCAGGCTACTGTGCTGAGCAAACAAGAGCTGTTCACCTCAAAATATGTTTCATTTTTCATCTTGAACTCTTGCCATTTTAATTTTTTTATATTTCAGCATGAGGAAAAATATTTAAATATTCCATATGTTATGCTATCTCATACCTTGGTTTGAAAATAAAGATTTCCTACCAGTATAGTATAGGCACCCCATGTATAGTATAGGCACCCCATGTATAGTATAGGAACCCCATGTATAGTATAGGCACCCCTATGTATAGTATAGGCACCCCTATGCCCAGGAAAGATATGATTAGCAACAGTGCCCCTTACCGAAATGTAAGCAGCCAAGAAGCCTTTGGATGCTTCATAGTGGGAGTTTGAGACCAATATTGTCTACCAAAGGCTCATTGTCTCTGTTGTGTTCTGTTGCTGTAATTTTGAAATTGATTGAATTTTGAAACTCAATATCACTGTTTTTAAAAAGTTTGCCGTTTGACTCTCATTTCTATTTAGCGAGTTTGGGGAAATGATTTTTCCTGCAGCTAGGGGGTTGTAAAGAGAAATGGAATCACCAGCTATTAGTGTAGAGAGAGCTGCATCTCTGAAAAATGCCAACGGTGAAATAATGTGGTCACAAAGGCACATAAGACCACATACTCTCTAGCAAAATGAACATATAACACCATCACTGGGATGTTTACCACTCTATCCAGCTTTATAGAAACAGCTTAAAGAAACTCAGAAGCTAAATATTTATATTATTCAGTTCCAAAGCAATGATAAGTGATGGAAGTGATAGGGGAAGTGCTTGAAGTCGAATTTTAAAAGAGCATTCCTTTAGTAGGTTCAGTATATGCTATTTCCATCAGCGTGTCTATGTGATCTCAACTGTGGGTTTTAGACTTACAAATATTAATTGTAAAGCTGGGTGTGAATAAATGGTTTATAAAGCCATCTACTAAGGTGCGCTTTTAAATGAGTTCAGCTGACCTTGCCTCACTCTGGCTGTGGTGCTCCTCCATGTTTTGGAAAGCCTGCACTATAACTTTGCAATTTTCTTAGATAAATCAGTGTACTGGAACATGGCACAATACTTTCTTTTTTCATATCACTAATGGCTTATAAAGGATTTTAGCTACTTAAACTTAAGTATGCAAGATATATTTTTATTTTTGACACCTTCTCTGTCATGTATATCAGTCTTGTTTTTCACACATATTTATATCCATGAGTTGCCAAAACACAATTGCCATCCGAACTTATCATATCAGGGACTGGATGTTCTATACTAATTGACAAATTAGATGCACATTAATCACCAGGAACACATGGCGTCTACCCCCAAATTTGGAAAGCACTCAAAAGTGTCATTTGTGAATTGGGGATTGCTGACAAAATGGGCACTTTTTCTTTTCAAAGGGCTGGATGCCAGGGCTCTGGTGAACTGATGTCTTGAACCCTCTTTATAAGAGATCATAAAGATCGTGAACATCACTCCCTTTACCAATGTGGACAATTAGACGAAGAACCATTTAGGATTAGCATTTCTCAGTGTAACAGAAACCAAATCATGTGAGTTTCTTATAGGCCTCCCCTCTCTGCGAAGATTTAGCCTATTTCTAGGGGCTGCGTGGTAGCAAGGCATTGGCAGGGAAGTTGTTTGAGGAAATGTGTGAAGGAGACTAATCCATCCTGTTTTGAGGTCCTCTGCCTGCACATACACAGATGTCTGCTGAAATATTCACCATCCCATATGGCCCAGACTTATTTTTTGTATTGGTTGCTTCAGACGCATGCTGTGTTCCCCCAGTTCAACCCATAAGGTCTGGTGCTCTTTCCCTTTGCAAACTTGGAATTTGTTGTTGTTGTTGGTTTTAGTCCACGATAGGCTGAAAAGGTAATGTGAACTTTCTGAAGTCCCTGCATCTGCTCCCATTCCCCATCTCTTTATTTTGTCCCTTTCCAACCATCTCCTTGCTCATCGTATTAGAAGTTTATGTCTTTGGAGAATGCTTCATTTTCTGTAAAATGTAAAACTAGTTTCATCTACCTAAATAATGAAACTATGCCTTGGATTACTGTTTTGGTCCCTTCATGGCTTTCAATAATTGGGGAATAATACATTTTATATTCTATTGTGTGAAGTCCTTCTTTGAAATTTTATAAACCTTATTGTAAAAAAAAATAATCTTGCAAATAAATGAAAACATAGCACACCAAAGTTAACCAGACCCAACGAAAGTCTATAGAGTTAGAATTGGATTTCAGAATGGAAACTGTGAAGCTTCACATTAAATTTTACTCTGAGTTTTACACTAAAGGACTGAGGAGTGCAGTCCTTTAGTCAAGAAAATTGCCTTTTTCTTTTGTATTGTAGGAGGTCAACTTTAAACAAAGCTGGAAAGTTAGAGTTTGCTTTTTGTATGAGCACTTGCATTAGGAAACATCTGGGAACCCCAGATTTCATTGGTAATTATAGGACTTTTTCTTCTCTTGCAAATTGATCCTATTGTGCAAATCTTTTACAGAATAGGGCTTTCTGCTCTTCAGAGAATGATCACCTGTGCTGTTGAGTCAGATCAGAGAATAGAGAAACTCTGGAGGACCACAGAGAATCCTCAAAGGCTACTGTGAGGAACTGTGTGGGATGGATCAAACCTGAAATGGAAATGTTCTGTCCTGATTATATGCTAAGAAATGTGACATTCCGTATTTTTCCTTGAGAATTTTTATACTATTTTTGGTGACACATTGTTTCTGCAATATCTTGAAGAGGGATTTCATAAATGACTGCTCTAGTTTGTGTGAGCCGGTTTGTCCGTTTAATATTTTAGATGGACCTCATAAATACATCATTTGAAAAGGAAGAATATGTTATGGGTAGCTTGATTGTGGTCTTAGTTGCATATATCCTTGATTTCTTTGTCTGAGTGACTGATGGATGGCTTTTCCTTCTGAGCAGTGTGCCTTCTTTGCATTCTCTCTCTCGCTCTCTCTTTCTGCATGTGTTTCTGTGAAGACTAGCATGACTACCATGAAGTATTGCCCTATACTGTTTGCCTTATAATTTCTGTCAGGGCACTGAAATGAGCTTTTAACATGGCCTTGGGAGATGGTGTTCACTCTCTAGAAAGTAGCTTCAGCCTTGAAAACTGAATCGCACTGTTGTAGTGATGTGGAGATTGGGGAAGGAAAACTAAAAGACACAAACAAGGAAACAGACAACAGAATCCAAACAACTAAAAATAAAACAGGAAACAAAACCCCCAAAACAGAGCAGAAAAGTTTAGAGACTCTGTAAAAGGCACAATAATCATGTAGGAATATTGAAGTTTTTAAAAAAGAAACCAAAGAGGGAAAACCACAAAGTCTTTTTAAATAATCTAAGCCTCTCAGCATAGAATTCGATTGAGTTTTTTCCACATAAACAGAAGCAGTTTATTCATGAATAGGATTTTCTATTGCTCAATTTTATTTCTTTTATTTTATTTATTGGGGGAATTTACATTTTTCAAACTTTGTAGTTATTTCCGCTTCTATCACTAGATGTCTACCATGTGATTGACACAAATGTGTTTATCTCCTCCAGAGAGGCAGTACAAACAAATTTAATAGATTAAAAAGAACATGGTTTTTGATAATGAGGCAAAAATACGCTTGAAAAGGTGATTCTAGAAAAGCAAGAAGAAGTCTTAATTTCAAATTATTCCTTGAGGAAGGCCGTCTAAGTAAACAGTGATGTGTTTCCTGTTATATAGCCACAGCCTTTATAATAGTTATAACGGCATCAAAGGTACTATGTCAAACCTAATCACTTAAGTTTTCTAACAGGTGCATCTAAGCACAGGTATTATTTGAACCATGTTTCTTAGGTGATTTTGACTTAAATCTACAGCTCACTTTATGTCCACACAGAAACCTCAAGCTCTTTCTAATTGTTCCCCAGAGGAAACTTAAATGATCATTAACACATTGTTTCAAAAGCAAACAGTTATTTATAGGAAAAGCATTTTCTTAATGCTCCTTATGTTTTGCATATGAACTCTTCAAAGTCTAATCCTACAGAATTAATGGACATATGCATCCTTCATAACTGCAATTAGGGAAACTTATTGTGCAAGTAAGCACTTTACAATTTGCAGATATGTCAGAGCAGGGAGTCGGACCAGACTGGCGTATCTATTTGTGGAAATTACTGTTATTGAGACAGAGAAAAAGACATCTTTGTAAATGAGGAAAATCTGAAGAAACAAATCCAAATGCTTTGTTCCTAGAATTTTGCAGATATCAATATTTCAAAAAACTTCCATAAAATTAGACGAATTCTTGTGATGTAGTGATTTATTTCGAGTACTCATAAAAAGAGAAGTGTGTATCTTAGGTGACAAGAGTTTTAATATTTGGGAATGTCTTTGTAGAAACGAGAAATATTATCTTGAGTAGCTCATGGTGCTCAATTGACCACGTTCATTTCTGCCTAGACAGTACCGTCCTTCAATATCTTAATTATTCCTTTGGAATAAAAGGGACTTTCTTACTGGAGTGCTCAAATCAGATTTGATGGTATTAACATAACCACAGGCAGGTTTGAAACCCCAGAACTGTGAAAAATATTAATAGGGCAAAACAAGTGAAGATGACAGGACTTCAGTGAAAATAGCTGCACAGACCAATAGGGCAGAGGATGTCTGTTGTGATCAGCCACTCTCTGCCACTCCTGCCCTAAACTCAACTTTAAACACTCTTCTAGGATACGGTGGTACCCTGGACAAATAGGAGACAACAGAGTCCTTCTCACCAGAGAGCTGTGGGGACAGTGATTCCAATAAAGGGTGATCTTCAGCACTGATAAAAATGTGTGCTGCCTTCTATTTTCAAAGACTTTCTCACCTTCACTCTGTGATTCCAATCATTTCTTTATCATGGAGGACTGAGGATGTCTATGAACCATTTTTATGGATCTTAGACAGCAAACATAGGCACACATACACAAACAAAACAGGAACTAGAGGACACAGAGGTAAACTAAATATGAAGAGAGCAGTGTTCTCCAGCTTTGCTCAGAGTTAGATAACCATCCAGTATCAAAAAGTGAATAGAGGTTCTGGGTAGAGGAAGAGAGTATGCTTCTGAACATGGAGACCGGCAGAAATTTCCCGACTTAGTGCTTGTGTCTCAGGAAGTATTCTTATATTTATTTTATTATAAAACTACCAATTACTTAATTTGTATTCCTTAAATGCAAATGTTATTCACTATTTTATTTCATCTATCTGCTTATCTGTCTATCTCTCATTTATCTATTTATATCTATCTATCATTATCTATGTTATAATCAATAAGAAGATGTGAAAAGGAAAATTTTTTCAGTGTTGTAATCAGGAATCAATTTAGTGTTTGATAGTCATTAAGATGGGATTTGGAAATATAAAAGACCTGGCATCATTTTCAACTCAAACTTCTGTCAGTGAAACAGTTTTAAAAAGTAGTAGGCATTGTCTTTTTCTTTCTGTTGACTGTCATGTAATTTTAGTGATCCATCCAGATTCTCTGAATGTGGCCGGATTCTCTGAATGTGGCTGGCCCGGAGTCTTTCTGAAAAGCCATTGACAATGACACTGGGACTTGTTTCCTCTGCATATACTGGATTTTGGGGATCCAGTCTGTCTTGACACTCACCTTCCTGGACCTGGAGGGAGGGGGGAGGAACTTGAACTTCCCACAGGGCAGGAAACCCTGACTGCTCTTAGGGATGGAGAGGGAGGAGGAGAGGGAGTTGGGGGAGTGGGAGGGTGTTGGGAGGAGGGGCGGAAATGGAAACTTTTATAATTTAATAAAATTACTTTCTCATAAAAAAAAGAAAACTACAAATCACTTTATAAATAAGCTCTCAATCTTTTAAGGAAGCTTTGATAGCCTCCTTTGTAACTAAGGTATAGAATTTGTAAAATTTATTCTAGGAATTCTGTAAGATATGTGAAATCTTAATTATTTCAGAGAATACATTTGGTGTAGTAAGAGACTGCTTGTTTGTTTCTATCTGCTCAGTCCTGAAATAGCCACATAGAAGCTATGTTAATTAAACCACTGCTTGGACAATTTGCTCTAGCTTCCTATTGGCTAGCTCTTATATCTTACTCATTAATATTAATATGTAAATTGCCATGTGGCTGTGGCTTACTGGCAAGTTTCTGTCCATTGTCTGTCTCTGGTGATGCTACATGGCTTCTCCTGACTCTTTTTACTCTCTCTCTATATATATCTCTCTTCCAGCCTGGTTATATTCTGCCAAGCTGTTGGCTGAAAGCAGAGTCTTTATTAACCGGTGAAAGCAACACATATACAGAATGACTTCCCACAGAACTTAGGTACTATGCGGATGAGAATAAATATAATTCTAATTCTTAAGAACAGTTCAAAATGATTTGAATAACAAATTCTAGGAAATTACCCCTAGAATCCTGCTGTTTTCCTTGACTGCACTATTGTGTTGAAAGGCACACCATATGAAAACCAAGTAACCAATTGTATTGCCTTAGTGTTTTATCACAGCCAGCTACTGAAACTGGTTCAGATAGAGTCTGTGCCTGTGCTCACAAGCAAATATGACTCTCTGCTAGTTCCTTCCACCCTTTCCAATACTAGACATCAGCTAATAGTCTAGCATTCTCCCTATCTGTTCCGAATGGATAGTCATAGTTCTGCTCAATACAGGAATTCATGCTGTCCTTTCTCATTGATCAAAGTGGACACAGAAGATGAAAGAGCTTCCACAACACAGTAGAATTTAATCAGCCACAGGAAAAAGAACAATAACCCTGCCTGTTTGTCTGTCTGCATTTTCTAACTACTTGTGATTACTGTTATTGTTTCTCCAAAGAACATCTTAACAAAAGTATTCTTAGTTTTTTTTTTAAAATGTTTTATCATATCTTGGTTCATAACTTGTTTTGATTGACAACTTGCAGCACAATAGGACCAAAGCTGGTATATTTTTCTCTGGTGCTTTGAAAGCTGTTTTAATTAGTTCTTCTCACTTCTCTGCCTCACATTCTGAAATCAGAGTTTCCCCAAGCCAAATGCTTCAGTCACGTGGCACCAGAAAATGTCTTGTTTGTTGTACTTATCTGTCATCTAATCGCTCTTTAAAGATAGAAATGGTGTTCATAACCATGTAAGCCTTTATTTTACGTTTGTTGATTTTTATTTTGTTAGTTGACTTAGACTAGGAGAAACAAAGGAGGTTGTACAGGCACAACTACAATCTGCTTTGGCAGGACTGATAACTCGTTTCTGAGCCTGCATATTTTAAGTTAAATAGTTTGGCAGCACTGACTCACATTATAAAACTATTTATGATTTTCTGATCTCATCAACTTGAGTGTTAACAAGAAATCCTGAAGGAGTTGGTCCTTCTGCCTTGGAAAGTGGAGCAAGAAGGATGAGCAGAAAGGATCAGAGGCTTACGTGACATAGTGAATGGCATAAAAAGGCCATCTAAAAATAGACATGTCTAATATTCCAGACTCATCAATGAAGATTGTTTGGAAATATGAAGAAATGATTAATAAACTAAGAACCAACAGAAAAGAATCAGTAATCATCTCATGGTAATATTTGTATCCTTTCTATCTATCTACCATCTCTTGTATCTATCTGTCTATCATCTATCTATCATCTAACTATCTATCTATCATCTATCTATCTATCTATCTATCTATCTATCTATCTATCATCTATCTATCTGCTGATCATCTGTCTGTCTGTCTGTCTGTCTATCATCTATCTATCTAAACTATCTATCTATCATCTATCAGTCTCTCTTATCTTTCTATCTACCTATCTATCATTTATCTATCTGTCTGTCTGTCTATCTATCTACCTATCTATCATATATGTATTTATGCAGTGATCATTCAGAGTAGTTTGGATTTTTTGGTCATTTGCTGATATACTTGTCTATTATGAATGTCTATGCTTGCTGTCATTTCTTAAATACACTTTATGTATGGTTATAAGTTATACACCTTACATGTCACTCTTCGTAATTACAGAGTAGTAAATCTAGATCTATAATGCATTGGGAATACTTTTAATTGAGAACATTTAGAGTAGTAGAAATTCAGCAATACATATTTACACAAAAAGCATTAAAAGATGATCTATAACTGGTTTGAATGGTTAACAATGGATAGATATTAATAAGTGCAAAGTAAAATATTACTAGCAGATGAAGTGGATGTGTATACCAATTTTCTATAAGACTCTTCTAACTTCACTCTGGATTAGAAGATGGCCATAATAAGATGGAGGGGAGAATATAAATTTTGGAGACCACAAATTAATTTTTATTAATCAAAGAAATAATTTTAAGGTATAAAATATATGTTTGATAATCTTAAATTTATATTATGTAATAAAAAGTAATTAAAAGCAAACTCAAATACAGTTTTAGCATTCTCACTTGTAGTGCCATCATGGATACTGAAGAACTACAAACTACAGAAAGAACTACAAAACTTTGAAGTTTTGGTATATGATTTTATTCTGTAAAGGTCAGATTGGTACTTGAAATTTTAAAAATTAACACTCTTCAGAAATTGATTATTTATTACTAATTTTCTAACTTTATGGCTACATAAGGGAACTTTATGGTTCCAAAGTTTTAATTAACATTTTTATAGAATGCCTGTTAACTACAGTAACATAATTAATAAAGACTATTATGTTGATAATCATCTTCGATTTACTATACTGTTTACTTTATATTTTGATTTTCTTTACATTTCAGATCGGGCCTTTCAGGTAACTCAGGCTGTCTTTGAATTTGTTATTTAGCACAGGCTAACCTCAGGTTTTCTCTCTTTCCTCATAAGTCTTCTAAGTGATAGATTGTAGTACTGTCAAGCAAGGACAATATATTACTTTTAAGTATGCTAAAGAATAAAGCATATGAATGGGATGTGTTTGATGTATAAACATCCCCAGTGACTACTGATAACTCTTTAGTTCTTTGTATTTTACCACCGAATACCATTTTGTCATGAATATACTGATGTGTACATTTATTTTGAACGTCATCTGACTCTATTATGAACTAGAGTAACAAAGGTTTGGACTACAGAGGTAAGCATGGCATTATTGAAGCACAGAAGGTTGTCAACCATACTTGTTATGTCCCCATTGCTTCAAAAGTTTGGTTCTGTTTTTAGATTTGGGGCACTCAGAGAATAATGCCAACCTGATTATCATTCTCAAGTGAGCTTTCAAGGGTTCATTAAAAGTTGAGAAGAGAACAGCATGCTCTAGGAGGTAGCTATTTTTAACAGCACCAAATTTGAATCCACCTACTTTAAAGCTTTTCATTGTTTTTAGAAAATATTTCTATAAATAACTTTTATACTCTAAGTCCCTTGAGGTCACATTTCACTGTCTCCTGTTGGAATAAATTGACATTCTACCCTCTTATTGAATTTATGAGAACCAAACATGTCTGTTCAAAAGACATCACTGACTGAGAAATAGCACATGCAGGTTGGTCATGTAAGCAAATAAACAGAAACTCCAAAATATTGAGTTCAGTTGGATCCCAGCAGTATGTATAATCTTGCTTTGATTTGATAAATTAGTGCTAAATATTTATGTCATCAGAAAACACAACTTTCGGGCAACAGCCTCCTTTTAAAAGAGAATACTTAAAATCCCATTTAAAAATAAAACCCTACTATGAAAGGTAAAATTTTTTAACTTTAAGTATTAAAGTAGCCTTTCAAATACATAAAAAATATTGTCAATAATTAATCTGTGTCAACAAACAAGTAGATATAAGGGTATCTATTTGTATAATGTTTCTTTATCTATTTGTATAATGTTTCTTTAGTCATATTAATTCATACTAACTATAATCAAAGTTTTTTTTTTAGAAATACTGAATATATTTTAAGGTTACAGCATTTAAGAAAAGTTGACACATGAGAATGTTGTTTTGGAGTTTTTATTTCATCACCTTCCTTGCTTCTCTCTGCTTGCCCAGCTATTGTTCACTCTTCAGCAAGAGTTTACTCATCCTATCTTCAAGGTGAACTTCCCAGAACCCGAAGACTGACTCAGATCATCACTTCTAATACAACTTTTTGCGGCACTTACTGCCGTGTTTACATGTATTTGCTCTCCTGTAGAATTTCAACTAAAACTGTTCAAGGACTGGGATTGCTGGATGCTCATCATTACAGATGTTTTTCCTCTCCATACACAAAGTAAACACTGATAAATTAGGACATTTGACTTATATTCTGAAGCCTTTCCTTCAAGGTCGTTCTAGTTCATAACAGCATGTCAGTAAGTTTACAATGGAGTGAACTTATGTAGGTGTCTCATGAACTCATGGAGATGTTGACAGGCTCTGTAGATATGCTCCTTCTTAGTATCTTATCTGTCTTTATAATACTTTATGAATCATTTAAGTAAATATTTTCTACACAGCAATATACAAATTGTTTATGTGCATTTCAAAGGGATTTCAAATACACACAGTGCATTAGTATGAAAGTACTAATTAGTATGAAAACAAATGAATTAATTCTCATGTTTCTACAAATTATTTTCAATGAACATGCTCTGTTACACCATGTAATAAAATTAAGTAGTATTAGTATATAATTTCTGGTATATCTGAGGGCCATCAAATGGTTAAACTTCTAAATTCTTGATAGATTGCTTACCATTGAATCAAATTCATCAATGCATTATAGCCAAATTAGTAATAATTACTTAGTGTGGGGATCTTTATCAAGACTGGTAGACCAATGATTCATGTGAGGTAAGAAGGAAATCTGGTACAGTACAACTCAGTAGCCGGTATTGGCTCAAACTTCTAGAGTCCGTCACTGGGCACTTTATTTTATGCACATCTAAGTACAGTAGTCTCTTTATGTGACACAATCCCATGTGCATAACAAGGCATGATTACATCAAAGTCTTCTCAAAAGGTCTATCACTTATTCCATGAATATGGTATACAGATAGTCTACATGTAGCACTTTATGGGTCTAAGGATGGATTTGGTATGGTTTTGTCATATGGATGGCATAGATATCACCTAGGTTGTTAGCCATCTCCATTCCCAGCTTTTTTGGCAGAATACAGGTTCTACATCTCTTCCTTTGATGAGTCAACCCTAAGTGACCACCATCCATGATTTCCCTCATGATTATTATCTGTAAGCCTAAGAACCTCTTTTTCCAACATTGTAGTGCACTGTTTTTGATCTGCGGTAGTGTCAGGATTGTTGAGAGATTATTAGCTGTCCTGGGCTCAGGACTCATGTGTATATGTATTCATAAGAGATTTAAAATACGTACAAAGAATTTATATGAAAGTGATGTTCAATGAAAATAAATGGCTTTATTTTCACTCTTTTAGTAATTGTTTTCATTGAACATGTTCAATGTGCAGTGTCCTAAGGTGAAGGGTTGTTGGTATGCAGAAGGGTAGAGTAAGTCATTTAGGTGAGATTATCAAAGAGTACCACAGCCAAATAACCCATGCCAATAAATGAGGAGATTCTTCAGAAGAGTAAACCTGAACCCAACCAGCCTTGTACATTGAGCAGAGCCAAAACAAGTTAAAAAAACCCAGAAATGCTCTGGTTGCTCTGAGGCACTATGGCAACTTCTGCACTTAGGATCTATGAAGTAGTCATGTAAGAAGGTCTTCGTGTGCTTGCCCAGGAATAAATAAGCCCTTTGTAGACAATTTTGACTACGAGACTCCTTTCTCCATTAAAAATGAAACTTATTTTATAACAACTACCTCATTACAATGAGGGAGACAACATATACTAGATTACTTTTATTTTCATCCCTTTGTTTTTTATCAGAAATTATAATATTTCCACAGGTTTCTGAATTATTATGGGCCCTAGACTCCATAACATCTGTACACTGTCTTGGTTTGTGTGCATTTCTGTTATCTGTGCTCTGGGGAAATGGTATCACTTGGGACAGTTCTTCAAGGTTCAACTTGTGGACAGTTAAAAACTGTAAAATAGATGTCTGGAGTATGGCACAGTGTTAGAGTGACAGAAAAAAGAGTCAAAGTGCATTTAATTATAGTCACAGCATTTAAAACATCCCCACTCCCAAAACCTGTGCTCAATATATAAGATCTATTTGGAACTATTTCAAGGATATACAGCAAGAACAGGCTCAGGTGTTACCCTTGGTGCATATCAGATTTGAAACTTAATTTAATTTTAAAATTGATTAATCTTAGAAAAATTTTAAGGAATAATTCTCACTATCACATGTCATCTTATGAAATTCTGAAAGTATGTGTGTTTTTTAAAGGAACTTGATTAATGTCGATGCCTATTTTAAATCTGTACTTGAGGCCATTAAAATAAGAAATACTTAATAACATTGAAATTAGCAAAAAATATCACTGTGCTATGTTCATTGGCACATAGACAGGTTCTGATGAAAGGAAATGCATTTTGCATGCACAAACACATTTGATTAAAATGTAGGTTGCTCTACTTTAAAGCTCAATACTCTGGACATTTTGAACCTTTTGCTTCATTAACTGCATTCATTCTAAAATACCTTTCAATTTAAAACAGGAGATAATTGTAATACCTTGAAGTAAATGAGATGTTATTGCAATAATTAAATCCAAAATGAGATGCAGGTACTTTAGACCTGCTGGTGTTTCGGCTAGTTAATAGCAAATAACATTTCCATTGGTCACAGTGATTTCTTCTCAGAACACTTTCCAGCTGCAATAGAGTAGTGCATTCTCATCATATTCTAATATGTTTTATAAGAGGAAAAATGTGTCTAAATCTCCATCACACCATTTTAAATTAAGTTTGCAAAAGATTATAATAATTGTATGACATGTTGATTTCCTCCCTTACACAAATCTATCAGATTTTAGAAAAAAAATTTACATAATAATATTACTTAAATAATAAGGGCTTGCTTTTCAAGTGATGAATTTGTTATTGGAATTGGGGTGAATGTTCTTATTGGCTTTCCCAGACTTCAGAGTCTTTCAGTATTTAAAATGTGTCTGTGTTTCACAGAAAATATGGAGCTATCACTATGGTTAAATGTATAGAGGGTGCAGGAAGTGCTAGAGAAACAGGAGGTTTCCTTCCTTTCTTCCTTCCTTTCTCCTAGAAGAAATATCATTTCCATTAAGAGCACAGCTCATATTAAAATGTTAAGTTAAGATACATTATTTGTATAAAGTTACATATGCAAAGGGAAGCTTCTGTTTATAGCAATGACCTAAATACAGTATTTCTTTTTAAAAAATAATAAATAGTTTTTTAAACATAAATCATAATATACTTAGGTTTTTGAGAAACTGAAAAACATTGTGTTTTGTGTGCCCCTCATTTTAACTGCCTCCCTACTTTTTGAGATAAGGTTTCTTTTTATGTTGACCCAACTAGGCAGGCACTTGTTTTGTGGCCCCTGCTGTCTTGGAGTGTACTATCTTTATGCTTCAGGTGTTGGGTAACTGAAATTCCAATATGGAACATCTTTTTGAGTCTCTCTTCAACAATAACGATAGTGTTAACTGTCTTGAACAGTTATTACTTGACAATGTGCTGACTTGTGTTTTGAAATATAGCCACTCTTAATTATCCCAAGAGACATACAGAGGCCATTCTTTTTAGCCACATTTTATATACACACAACAAACCAAAACAGAAATACTAGGGGGTTAAGTGACGAGTTGAAGACGAGTAGGTAGTCAACAGAACACTTTTGAACCTAGTTGTCTTGTTTTTTTTTTTTTTTTTTTTTGCTCATACCGCTAACCTCTTCAGCATCAAGGCACTGCAAGTTCATCAAGAAGGAGCTGGCAAAAGAGAGTAATCAGAGACATAGGCATTGTTTTAGTATCTGGAATATACCCTTTTAACTGGAATATTACCAAAATGTACAGGGGAATCTCATTCCTTACTCTGATTTCTATGCAATGACATTAAATACTCTTTTTGAAGTGCTGCTACTATATTAGGGCTTCACTTTCCTGCTGCTCCTCTGGCTTTCCGTGTTTCCCACAGGCTCTCTTTGAAACTCTTTCTTTGAACTAATGGTTTCAGTACTTTTCGTGTTGACCTTGGTGTCTCATGATGACTAATGTCCTCTTTTATAAGAGTTTATCAGGCTTCTTTTCTGGATGGAGTGTGTTTTGCTGAGCATTAAGAAGAACCTTGTTGATCGTGATTTCTGTCCCGCCCAGTACCGTATCAGTTCAGTCCCAAATAAACACACAGTGGTCTACATTAATTATAAACAGGTTGGCCTAGTTGCTCAGGCTTCTTATTAACTAACTTTTACATCCTACATCTTAACCCATTATTCTTCTCTGTGTCAGCCACATGGCATGGTACTTTACATCAGGGAGGCATTCTCATTTTGTTTCCTCTCTTTGTGGTTGATGACTGCAGACTGAGCTTTCCTCTTCCCAGAATTCTCCTCTTCTCCACCTCTGCTTCCTGCCTGGTCACCCTGCTTATACTTCCTGCCTAGCTACTGGCCAATCAGCATTTTATTGAAATAATACAAATGACAGGATAAAAGACCATTGTTCCACAGCAGAACCTGTTTTTATTTCCCAGATTCCTACCACACTGCCTTTGTCCCATCTCCAGTTGAAGGAGACCCTGCTGTCAGCCTGTTACGGGGCCCTTCTGGGATCAGTTGGAAATGTTATCAATATTGTTCTTTTTAAAAATATTATGATGATGGAATGTCCCGGGCGGCTTGCAGCTAGACAGAGGCTGCTACCAGAGCAGTGCAGGGTCCCCAGGCGAGTGGCAGAGTCAGGCGGCTGGATGCGGTAGATGGCAGAGTAAATGGACATAAGGCTATACATAAAGCTAAACATTTATTACTTAAAGAAAGGGAGACATAGACAAACATAGAGAGAGACAGAAAGCATATGTGCACACTGCAAGGGGCGGACAGGAAAGAGAGAGGCCAAGATGGTGACGAGGTCAGAAGTAGCTGGGGTGGGCGTGGTTAGTTCTTAAAGTGTCCCAAAGGAATAACAATCAATGTACTAGCCTACATGTAGGATCCTCCTGTACACTGACCCCTGAAGTCATTCTTTTCTAGGAAACACTGATGACTCACAGGTACCCTTGGTACTACACTTGGTTCAGAGTCTTAGAATTGGGTGTAGCTATTAGTTCAGCTTTTCACATTACGTCTTTACTTTAGGCTTTACTGGGTGCTATTCAGGAAAATCAAACTTCCAGGTTTTTCATTCTCAAGCCTGAGTGTATATAACTTGGTTTTTTTGTATGCATTTATCTACTTTTTCCTGATTTTCTCCCTCCACATCTGTTTGTCTCTTCTTTTACTCTTCAAATAACACTGTGAAATTAACCCACATAGGTCTCTTTATGTGTCTGTATATTTTTTGGTTTTCTACTTAGGGCAGATATTTCCTTGCCAAGTCTCTGCATCCTTGCAGAATGAGGACAATGGACACTATCTTTATCTTTCAGATCCTGCATATGTAACACAAGACCTTATTTCTTTCCTTCTATCAATAGTGTGACCTGCTTGTAGACTTCTTTTCTCTCTTTGACAACTTACCATTTCTTTTTTCTTCCAGAATGCCAGCAAATATTTGTAATTTATAATTCCGAATGATGCATTACCCCTGATAAACATATAATCCTTTTTCAAAATAAGGACTTATATTAAGCTGATAGGAAAGCAATTAGAATGGACAAAGTCTGCAAGTACTGATTATGAAAGTGCCCACAGCATGCCACTCTTAATTCAAAATGGAATGGAAGTGAGCTGTGCTTTCTAATAGTCCCTGAAATGGCCCTGACCTTAAGTTTTTCCATGAATGTTTCCTTGCCAGCATCTATTTGCTTTGTTTTATTTTTTAATCTGGGGCTTCAGCCAGCCCAGTAAAGTTAATGCCGTTGTTTTTAGCCTCTGCAAAAGTGAGTTTGACTTGGCCGCTGGGTCTGGTGTTAGACCCTCTCTGTAGAAGTAATTGCCTAATTCTTTTCTCATTTTTGTAACATTTTGATTCAGTCTTTCATACTTGGGACTTCAAAACCGATGAAAGTTACATATACACAGTTGCTCATCACAAGATACAAAATCCATGCTCCTTCCTCTTTAGTGAGATAAGGCCAGTTGCCATAAATGTTTTCTGAGAGTAAAAAATTGTGTCTCTGAAGATGTGTAACCTAATGAGGTAGGATTGGAATGGGTTCCTTTCAGCAGCAGATATTTTTCTGGGAAGCCACAGTTTTAATATTCCTCTATCTTAGAAGATTCTCCCTGTTCTGGTCTTGAAATGTTATCATGTGGAAACAAAAGATAACTCTAGGATAAATATTCTTAAAAAGTAGGAATTAAAGTTCCAACAATAATGACTTAGGGCAAAAATATTATTAATAAATTTATTGACTTCCAAAGTGCACTAAAATTTTTATGAAGCAGGAAGTTGAGCAGGAGCTTAATTTATGTGTGGAACATCACTTCGCAACTTATCCAAGTTCAACAGAGATAAAACTCCTCTCATAAATAAAGAGGCAGCGATTTGGGGTGACTATGAATGAGAAGGCAAAGGGCACAGCTATATTAGCAATTTTGGTCTTGATCTACACCACAGGCATTTCAATAGCTGCTATTTCAAATTCATTTAAAATCCACTTTTTGCATTTTAATAGCTTTTTTTCTAACACTAGAATGCAAATGTGAGTTTGCCTCTAGCATGCTCTATTCCTCTCTTGTCAGAATCACTAGAAATCCATATTTTTCCCTCTTTAGATTGCCCTTCCATTTTCAGAAGTCAGGAGAAAGGGTGTGTGAGTGTGGTGAGAGGAAATGAAAAGGTTCTTGTGAACAGGGGCATGGGTAAGGAAGAGGATAGAATCATCAGATGGGACTCAAAATGAGAGATACTAGTAATGATGGGAAACATGAAGGAAAGATATAGTAAGTTATCTCTTTGTATGTTGAAACCAGCTAAATAAATTTTGATTTTCTATGTATTTGAATAAGAAATATTTTTGTACTGGGAAGAAATTTGACTTCGTAGGGAAAGTGTCTACTATGTGATAACAAAGACCTGAATTAAATCCCTGGCACTCACAAAAAATCTGGGCACAATTGTGTGGACCTGTAATCTCAGCTGTGGGGAGGCAGAGGCATTAGGATTCTTTGGCCTAATGTCCTGCTGGCTAGTAAGTCTAGCCAAATTGATGTGCCTGAGGTTACCATGGAAGGCACATGTACACACACATGTCTCTTTGGAGCAAACAGTTTTGCTCTGCCCCAAAGGGCCCTAATATGATCTTTTCCTCACCACTTCCCAGACACAAGGGAGCAACCTGACCTTGAACTGAAAGTTCTGAATGAATGAGTCAAAGTTTATCTTTCTCTCTTTCAGCCGAGTGTTTGGAAAATTTAGTCATAATTGAAAGCTGAAGAACCTAGGGATTGTCCTTACTTAGCAGTTAAGTAGTTTATCCTTTGGAGTGTGCCACGTTTAACTTGTAAGGCAGGTTTCAGCATCTTTGAAACCTTTTGAAATATTGGCAGTTTCATTGGAGCAGAGAATATTTTTAATAAATTCATTTTGTGTTGTTAGAGATTTTGATCATTTATCATATGTACTTAAATGCCTCTGTGACATTCAAATCTGGCAGCAGAGCCTGCTTTCCGATTACTAAGGATGACTTGTACCCAAATAGATAAAGGTTAGGCTTTACATCAGCATTTATTTTTGTTTTACATCTCAGCCTTTTGTTTCAAATCAAACTCAGATTTACTGTCTAATTAGGGATAGCATATGGCAGGGACAACAATAACAAAACGGCAGTGGTGAGACAGGGATGCTGTGAGATCCATTGACTAGGCCCTTTCCTGCAATTTCCCACATTTATGAACAAATCCCTGTGAGGGTTTTATTCCGATTTTTAGTAATCACAGTCTTCTGCATCTGGTGACGTGCTCCCAGCAGTCCATGAACCTCATTGTCTGGAAGTGTCTTACTCTGCAGTTTTTTTGTTTTGTGTTATAATTTTGGCTTTCCGGAGTTAGTGATTTCTAGTTCTTAAAACAACAAAAGTTGCATGGAAGGGCTACACTGTGGACTAAAAGGAAAGAAGTGGAGATTGCCTTATACTATTGGCAATTACTGTTTTGTGTATTGGAAGAGAGGGGGAGGCCTGGCCCTGATACTTGGATCTGATGAAGTTTCTGTGATCTAGTTGGGATTACCCAGGTTTTGCCTCCGTTATGTGTAATCCAAATCATTCCTCTAGTGACCACTGCTACTTTTTTTTTTCATTTTTCTACACAGTTTTGGTCTATGAATATTTCTACCTCAGTGATTTTGGTCAGGCAATATACTCCATCTGAATGAGTAGGCGTTTGACTTTTGCCTCCACCTTAGTATCTTTCTTGCTTTGCAAACTGTATTGGCATTTGTTTTACTCTGGTTATTTTTATTGCATTTTTTTTCTGTTAACAGGCTATCGTCTCTTTAGTTTTATGTGATAACTTCCCATCTAGCATCTCTTCTTCTTTATCTATGATTCTGTGTGTGTGCAGGAGTACTTGCTTGTTCAACCACGCACCAGGATGCATGTACATGTAGAGGCAAGAGAAAAATAATGTCAAGTGTCATTTCTGAGATATCATCTACAACCTATCCTTTTTCTCCTTTCCCTTTCTTCCTTCCTCCTTCCCTCCCTCCTTCCCTTCCTCCTTTCCTATCTTCCTCCCTTCCTTTCTCCCTCCTTCCCTTCCTCCCTTCCTTTCTTCCTTCCTCCCTCCCTCCCTTCCTCCCTTCTTATCTTCCTCCCTTCCTTTCTCCCTCCTTCCCTTCCTCCCTTCCTTTCTTCCTTCCTTCCTTCCTTCCTTCCTTCCTTCCTTCCTTCCTTCCTTCCTCCCTCCCTCCTTCCCTCCCTCCCTTCCTTTCTTCCTTTCTTTTATGATATGGCCTCTTACTAGCCCGGAGCTATTTGAATAAACTAGACTGGCTGGCTGGCCAATGAGGATCAGGGATCCTTCTGTCTCTGCCTAATAGCTTAGATTGCAAACACATTCTTTCACCCCTTGCTTTATATGTGTGTTCTGGAGATTGACTCCAACCCCTATGGTTGCCTAGCATCACTTTATTGTCTACGCTGTCTCTTCAGCTTCTATCATCTTTGGATATGACACCCCAAAGATAAAATTCTGTCCTTTAGTTATGTGATAAGCCATCTTAATATCCTAGTTAAAAATCTTTAATTCTATGAATTTCAAATTAGTGCTTGTTGTCTTGGAATAATTTATCTGACAATTACACTTGTGAATAAATTTTATATGACATAAATATATTTATTGTCATATTTATATTATAACCATTTAACTATCATGATGACTGCATTACATATTAACACATCCTATATATTTAAATATACTATTTTTACACTGAAAGAATATTAAATTAATTTTAACTAACTTAAGGTGGGAAAATAACACATTTAAAATATATATTTACTTTAAAATCTAAGCACTATGTATTCATACTTCCAGAATTTAAATTGGTAATTAGTAATTATTAATTACTTGTTACTTTTTGTTTGAATTTCAGAATCATGCTTGGATACAATCTTTTGAATGTTAAAAATATCAATGATGCATTATTTTAAAAATTTTTGTATCTATATAGGTGTGTGGTTAATAATATAGGAAAGATTTTAATTCCAAAATATGAAATCATAGAATGAACATTTACAGAAAAATAAGTGAAAAGTTACTCATTCATAAAAATTGAGAAGATTATTGCAGAAATAATATTTTTTATTCTGCTCAAATCACAAGCCTCTTCTACTGGTGTTTCCAAGTCTTATTACCATATGGTGACATTTGGGTCGATCAGGTGTGCACTCACCACTCCCAGGATCATTTATTTGTTTTACCTAATAGCCAACCTGGAAAGTAATTAAAAATACTGAGATAACTGAGAAACATCGATTGACTGAGTTACATGTGCCCTACTAAAGTTGGCCCATTGCAAAATTATGTTGAAGATTCTTTCAACGTTAATGTATGGACAATGAAAACAAAAAGTAAAGGGTATATTTTGTAGGACTTATAAGATGGCAGATTTTCTAGAGAATAAATTCTATAATTTGACAATTTGGGGGGCCTGAGTCATTTCTGGGTCAGGTACCTGAACACTTTTATGATCTAAATTGTCTTTGTTTAAAAATAGCGCATATTTAATGGATGGACTCTAAAAATCCATCTTTGTTATTTTTTTTCTGAAAACTGCAGTTTTCTAATCTTTCGACAATAAGTTGTCAGTCAGCGTTTTTTTTTTCTATAAAATAAGATTAATATGGTCTCTGTGACATTTGTGGTGTGAGGATAATCAGATGAGTTAATGCACACAACGTGGTTTAACAAAGAGCTCTACTGTGCATGGGTAGCTATCTCTATCATCATTAAAGTTTGTCATTTAATAATTGCCTTATATTTATGACAAAGCACAAATGACCTTGAGGCTATTTGTTTCATGATAGAGGGTAGCTGGTTGGAATAAAGTATAATCTGATAGTAAAATAATTTGAAATGACTTTAATATAAGAACTGTTACAATTCTAT
Source organism: Myodes glareolus (assembly GCF_982192425.1). Taxonomy (NCBI): domain Eukaryota; kingdom Metazoa; phylum Chordata; class Mammalia; order Rodentia; family Cricetidae; genus Myodes; species Myodes glareolus. The sequence continues at coordinate 24,639,963 of NC_142043.1, read as the reverse complement.
GGATTGAAATTGGCTCAGACACATGAATGGATCACTGGGGAGTACAACAATGGCTTCTCTAAGCATCTGATTGGGAACTGTCCTGATTCTTCAGCAGGCACCTGCTGTTCCTGCCACCCTGCTCCTGTGCCCTTCCCACTATGAGAGCTTATGGGAAGGAAATATTGATGCTTATGAAGCATCAAGTATTAGGGAGATGTTTTCGGTTTTAATTTTGCTCTTCAAAACATATTTGTTTATCCAGCAGGCTATGCTATATTCTTTGACATAAATGAACACCTAATGATTTTAGAGTGGTAACTTCTATAACGTCATATGGTATTTTTGTATCAGAGCCAAGGTTTCTCCCTGTACAGCTATTTACTGTGAGTGCAACCTACATACTAATCATCTTATTTACAATGTCTTGTTGATACTGTTCTATGTAAATTAAATAAAGAAAATTCAGGAGAATATGAATTTCTAGGTGATAGAAATAGGAAGCTAAACACTCAGATGTAAGGATTTTTATATAAAATCTGTACCTTATGTCTTCAGAAACCCTGAAGTTTATATATTCATCTCCATGCTTCCTTTATATGGTTGATTTTTACATTAAAAAATTATACAATATATTTGAACATATTTCTCCTTTTCCAATGTCTCTCAGACCCTCCCCACCTCCCTACCTACCCAGCCTTATTTTCTTTCCCTCTGTTAAATAAATACTAGAAAAACAAAAATCAAAATAGATAAACAATAAACCAATAAGAGATATACAAGTAAATACAAAAAACCCACAAACAAAACAACATCAAAATAAATGAAAAAATTCACACCTACACAATAAAACCATAGAGATATGTTGGCCATCTAATCCCAGGCATGGGGTACGCCTTAGAGTGTGGTTGATGTTTAGTGATACTCCTTTGGAGAAAACTGTTTTTCCTTTTCCAGCAGGGGTCAGGTACAGGTAACTTCTTGTTTAGGGGTGGAACTCCATGCCCACTTCTTCCTCTGAGTTCTGGAATCTTTCCTGAATTGAACCCATGCAGGAACTGTGTTTGCTGCCACTGTCTCTGTGACGCACACATATATCAGTTCTGTCGTGCTGAAAGACACTGTTTCCTTGGAGCCAATTTCTTTTTTTCTTGTGCATTTATGTGTG